>NC_142807.1:44256273-44451343 GCF_049724085.1 Artemia sp. Qi Xiang Cuo | reverse complement strand
CCCCCCCCGTGCCCATTCTTCCCCCAAAAAAATCCAATCAAAATTGCGAGATGGCCAATTTGTTTAGCTTAGTTGATTTTCCCATCCAAAATATCGATTTGAGAAGGACAATCCCCCACAACCTTCAGGGCAATGCTTTTAAGTTATATCCATAAGGTAGGCAATGATTTTGAAGACGGCAGTGTGATAAAAACTTCAAAAAAGGCTCTTTCACTTGAAAATTTTTAGGGATAGTGCCCTGTGTAATAGTCGAGAGTGATTCATAGGCAACTAACCCCCTCTGACGCCCACTTTTTCCAAAAATATATCCAATCAAAATTTTAAGACAGCCATTTTACTAAACGTAGTTTTAAGTTCTGGAAATTAGGTCATTTAGGATTGCATCTCCCCCAAAGTCCTTAGGGCAAGAGCTGTAATTTAAGGACTCTCCGAATCCTTCGTACCATTTGTTATTGAAGAATGATCGTATAATCTTTAGAGGGGGCTCGTTTGATTGGAAATTGAAAGTTCTTGTTCACGTTTTAAGAGTCAAAAGAGATTGAAGGGCAGCTAGCCCCTCTCCCTCCTCTATGCCCTAAATGCATCAGATAAAATTTTGAGATAGACGTTTTGTTAAAATAGTGCAAAGTTCTGATAACAAAAACTCCGGTGTTGACTCAGCCCACCACGGCGCAGGGGTAGGCGTTGGAGTTTATGCCCTGGGGCATAACTTATTAAGGGGGGCTTATAACTTATGGGAAGGGGTTTTGTGTGGGAAGAAAACATAGGAAATCTATTATAATTATCCAATTATAAGGTTAAAATACATACTCTGTGATAGATGTAATAGTGCTTTGGCACACAAATTCCTATTAAGGTAAATTCCAAACAGCCGTGATCACTTTGTGCCAGCAAGTGAAATGGTCTAAACCCCCTGATTGGAGCTATTTTATCAATCCCTTCATTGTTTTCAATCGCTGTCCGCAGATTATGCGAGCTGTCTATTGTTCATATATATGGTTTTGATAAAAGAAGTAGCCTAATCATATAGAGTTTGATGAGATCCTTATTCAATATAAATTGAAAGTTCTAGATCTTTTTTTTAAATCCAAGAATAATCGGACAGTATGCACCCCCCCCCCCATGCAAAAAAAAACTTGAAACTTTTTGCAATCAAAAACGAACAAAAATTAATTGAAAAAAACTTTTCGAAAAATAAGTTTTTCAAAGAAAAATAAAGGCCATTTTAAACTTAACCTCAGGAGATACAAATACCTGTTAAAATTCAAGCTGAAAACGACCAGAAATTACTTTTAAAGAATAAATGAAACCCAAAACGAACAGAAATTAAATAAACAATCATAGCAAAAAACATACAACAAGTAATAATATAAATGAATAAATAGATCTTAAAGCGAGTAATTATTCGACTGAATATAACAATCTAGCTTAAAACGAAACCAAATATTTTGCCATTAAATTATAAATGAAACTTAAAACGAACAGAAATTATATAAAAAATCAATGTGAACAAAACATACAATATATATTAATGTAAATGAATAAATAGATCTTAAAACGAGTGAAACTTAAATTGAATATGCAAATCAAGTTTGAATCAAATAAAAATAACTACAAACAAAAGTTTGGGTATCGTCTCACTGCAAAAGCCTAAAACCTACTGCGTCATTGGCGCTTTACTGAAAACGAATTACATTACAAATGTTTTCTTTTGTACTTAATATTGAAAATAAATATTAAAATTACAGTAAAATTTTGAACTGATGAGCTTTTAGCAATTAATATCATTATGCATCAAATATTCAGTTTAATTTTTTAGTTCTTTTCAAGATTGGTCAAGACAAATATAGTTTCTCTACAAGCAAAATTTGGATACTGTCCCCTTCTTTAACTGTAAAAACCTAAAGCCTTCTGTGTCATTGGTGCTTCACTTAAAACGAATTGCTCGTATATTGAAATTTTGACACTTTTTGTTTCTTACGGAATTTAAAATGAAAATAGAAATCAAATTTAAAAAAAAAACTTGAAATGATTGATCTGTCAAAAATTAGTGTCATTATAGATCTAATATTCGACTTTATTTTTTTCTTAAATTCCGATACAATTGAAGACTCATAAAGCTTTGCCATTTTTTTTTAACTCTGCCATTTTTTATCTAATCGTGTTAGTTTGTTATGAAAACATTCTATGGCTTCTAGGCATTTCTATTTGAGCGTAAAACTGCACCTCAAACTTTGTGGAACATGTCTTTCCTTGCATGAAACACCAAAATATAATAAAATCTCAAGTTTCGTAGTGTTCCACCACTCGCAAGCAAGTGCCATTGGTATTTTTGAATCCGCATGGTCAATTTAGGGCGTGGAGGGTAGGCTAATTCTCGTAGCAGCCCCATTCCGTCGTGGTATGGTTCACATTTTTAACACCTGGCGTCCGGACTAACATATAATCTACCAAGCATACAACTACCCCAAATCAGTATCAATAAATAAATGAAACCCAAAACGAACAAAAATTAAAATAAATATTAGAGTCAAACTCAAAACGAGCATAAATTAATGTGAGTAGGGTTCAAAACCCCTGAGCTCTCTAAAAGCCAGAATATAATTTGAACTTTACTGAAAAAAATCAAATGTGTTTACTGAAAAAAAAATGTGCATTGTCAATTGAATATACATATGCTGATATTTATTCCCTAAAATCTGAATTAATTTTTGATTTCTTAAAGTTACAAAAGTGAAAATATTTCAAAGAATTGTTTTCAGTAAAGCGCCAATGGCGCAGTAGGTTTTAGGCTTCTGCAGTGAGACGATACCCAAACTCTTGTTTGTCGTTATTTTTATTCGATTCAAACTTGATTTGCATATTCAATTTAAGTTTCACTCGTTTTAAGATTTATTTATTCATTTACATTAATATATATTGTATGTTTTGTTTGCATTGATTTTTTATTGAATTTCTGTTCGTTTAAAGTTTCATTTATACTTTAATAGCAAAATATTTGCTTTTGTTTTAAGCTAGATTTTCATATTCAATCTAAGCATTACTCGCTTTAAGATCTATTTATTCATTTATATTATTACATGTTGTATGTTTTTGCTATGATTGTTTATTTAATTTCTGTTCGTTTTGGGTTTCATTGATTCTTTAATAGTAACTTCTGGTCGTGTTGAGTTTGAATTTTAACAGGTATTTTTATCTACTGAGGTTAAGTTTAAAAATGCCTTTACTTTTCTTTTAAAAACTTATTTTTCGGAAAGTTTTTTTTTAATTAATCTGTAACAAAACTTGTAGAATTCGAGCGTTAGGTCCATCCCGGTATTGAATTCCATTGGTTTACTACTTCTCCTTACAAGATTCAATAATTTCAGCTGGTTCATTCCTAACTTAATTCATTAAATTCATTACTTAGCTGTGTAGTTTGGTTATTAGTCAGAAATCCAACTGAGAAGGTCAATGGAGAATTGCAGACAAATGGATAAAATGGCAGAGAATTCAAAATGCGATATTACAAAAAAAAAATTTGAAAAGCCAGAAATCTTTATTTTTTAGTCATTTTACTTTTGTAAACATGCATAACCAGATATTTTGAACTTTCTGCTGGAAATTCTCTGTTAACTTAGGAGGGAAGTATAAGTTTTTCCAGAAATTTGAAGAACGATTCAAGAACACATTCAAGAATTATGCTGTGTAAGATCTGACAGAAACCAGTTTGCCTCTCTGGGATCGATTATGATTTGCTTTTTTTAGTGAGAAAAACTATGATGTATGTATATTTTTATTAGATATTTAATGTATAGAGGTAGCCTAGTGTGGGGGGATATTTAACATAATGCGTTTTGCGTGACCTGCTTTCCATAATTCTCTGTTGTAGTTTCCATAATTTTGTTTCTAAAGTATTATATTATCATTGTGTTCTGGTATATTTCATTAGGATTAACCTAACTTCCCTCATTGGGTGTGTTCTGTTTCAGAGACAAGTACCAATGATTTTTCACTTGACTGACAAACAACTTATCAAATCGAGCGCTTTCTGATTTAGTTTACGAGAAATGCAATTCTGGAGGGGAGGGGGGTACTGTCCCTACATCCTGCCCAAGTTAGGTGTCCAGTGCCTTCAGAAACAAGAAAAAAAAATATTATTAGACTGTATTTTTGTCAGTCAATCAGTCAGTCTGAAATGGGTTTGAAAAGAAAGGCAAAGTAGAGTTTAATGCCTAGTTACATTCCTTCTAAGTAACATACTTATGGTTTTGTAAAATTAACTTGGATGGTAGTTGGTCTGACATTTGCTTTGAAATGTCAAGTACCAATAAGAAGCGTATGTTGCTGTCACCAAACCCAACCATATAACTGTCAAATGCTGTGAATGTGACGCTAAAATAAATAAAGACTATTTTAAAGATCATGTTCATTGAATTCACAACAATCTCTAAGAAGCACCAAAATAAATGATTGTGCTGTTGTTTAAAGACTCGTTTAAAACATCAAAGAAGCAAAAGCAAAATGACAATATTACAGTCACTACAGCATTTGCAAGTGAAAATATTTCCGTGGTGATACTTTCCTCACCAATTACTTAGACCCTGCCACTGCCTGATGACGCTATAGTCAGTGGAGATGCCAGCTTACAATCAATATTTTCAGGCGTGAAATCTCTCTTATGATAGGCAGCGGAATAGCACTGCCTAAGTAAAGAACGATGCTGGCAAAATGTATTTTTTGGGGGGGGGGGGGGTACACCAGGGCACTTCGTATCAAAGGAGTTGTCTTGGAAACTTCGAAAAGGGCTAATTCGATTGGACATTGAAAGGGCTAGTTCCCTTTTTAATTGTCGAAAGTAATTGGAGGGCAACTAACCCCCCTCCCACGCCCACCATTTCCCCAAACACAATAAATCAAAATTTTTAGATAGCCATTTTTTAACGTAGTTGAAAAGTTCGGAAATTATGTCCTTGGGCAAAAAATTTGAAAATTGAAAAGACGTGGGTATCAGATCAGATCAGAATTTGAGGTTTTCTGGCATAACCAGCAACACTTTAAGCGTCCTGAAGTACTGGTTCTGCCTGCCTACCAGTGGGTAAAGGCAGGCACACATAGCAGCCCCCACCCCTGGGGTGTAAGAGGGGACTCAACAGGTGAGACCTAGACATATTTTAACTTGTAATTTGACTACAGTAACCAATCCTTGGGTTTATGCCACTGCTACTATTGATGCTTGATGTTTTGTGCTGATTGCTTTCTATTCTTCAAATTTCACAATCCCCTGCTTTGGTATTTGAAATTTGTTACTTGATTGTGGACTATATCCTGCCTTATACCCAATCTGTCTTATACCACTGCTTATTCTGTCCCTGTTTTGTTGTTTACTTCAGATAAGAAATGAACAGTCAACTCAAGTCACCTCGTGAACTAAGGTCTGAGAGCTCAATCCAATTCTCTGGATAAGAATCTGTTTCAGAGCAACTACTCATGCTCACTAACCACATATATAGCATAAAAATCAAACATAAAATGCTAGCAGATTCACTAAAACCTGACAACCTTAAATCTTCAGTGAAAGGGTTACTTGATGACCTTATATTGGCTAAGATCTCTTCCAAGGTAGATGAGGCAGTGGTTAAAATGAAAGAGGAACAGACATTCATGCAACATAATGTCACTATCTCTTCAGATAAGCTGGATGCAATCAAGCAGGAGGTGTATGCTGGCCTCAACCTAGATCTTAGTAATCTATTGGATAAAACTCTTGAAAGCTATAACAGACGCATATTTTCTGTTGAATCTTCATTGGCTACTTTAGAGTCATCCATGATAGACCTTAAAAACTCTTTCCAGCCTATCCAGTCCAACCTGGCAAGATTAAATGACCGTTTTGAACAGCAGGATTTGAGCAACCAAATTATTGTCGTTGGGGTGAAAGAGGAGACCTCCATTGAAAACACTGAAAGTCAATTCTTGTCACTATGTGCTGGGAAATTTCCTGGCATACAAATTATTCAGTCTGATGTTGTATCAGCCAAAAGAATTGGCAAACCATCTGCAAAACACAGACCCATAGTTGTTGGATTTTGCAACTTACGAGTTCGTCAACTGCTTCTCAGACAAAAGAAGGATTTGAAAGGATCTGGGATTCTATTTACTGAGACGCTTACAAAACCACGCTTACAACTTCTTTCATATACCTAGTCAAAGCTTGGCTTACGTAATGTTTGGTCGAGTAAAGGTGATACCCTGTATAAAACCCAATCTGGAAGAGTGTTTAAGTTTAATAATCAGAATGAAATTGATTTATGTGCTGCAAATGCAGAAAATTAAAGTGATTGATTTAGATTTATTTTGTTATAATATATCGTATTGTTTCTGTAGGAATTTACTTGATGTTCTTAAGATATTCCTCTATTATTCTTTACTGTCCTCACATAATTTTGACTTGTACCATATTACACTTTGTGCCAATGGTTTGGATGATATGTCCCTTCCCACTAATATTTCTTTATGTTTGTTTGTGATTCTGTCACCTTCATGTTGTCTGATTTACATTATATTCTTCTCGTGTCATTATACTTGTAACCCCCATAATATCAACTGGTCACACATTATAGTTGTGCTAATACTTATAATAATATGTGCCTTCCCACTGATTTTTCTTTATGTTTGTTTATGTTCCTTTCACCATCATGTAGCTTGGCTTCTATAATGTTTTTTTCATGTCAGCACACTTGCAGCTCATATAATTTTCACTGGTCCCATATTGCATTTTGGGCAAATATTATGAATCATATATGTTATCCCACTGTTATTTATTTATATTTTTATGTTTGTTTGTGATCCTATCACCTTTATGCAGGCTGATTTCTTTCATATTTTTGTCATTTCAATTGCAGCTCATGTAATCTTGACTGGTTCAACATTACACTTAGTGCCAATATTCTGATGAATATGTGCCATGCCGCTATTGTTTCCTTATCTGGGTTGGTGATCCAACCGCCTTTCTGTAGGCTGAATTCTACCATATTTTTCTCATGTCAGCACACATGCAACTCACATTATTTTGATTGGTCCCATATTATATTTTTGGTCAATATTTTGAATAATATATGCCATCTTATTGATATTTCCTTATCTTATTTTTTGAGGCTATCACCCTAGTGTACCCTGAATTCTATCATATTTTTGTCATGTCAGTATATATGCAGCTCTCATAATTTCTTACTACCCATATTATACTTCGGGCTAATATTTGGAATAATATGTGTCATTCCATTGATATTCATTTATATTTGTCTGTGATCCTATCACCTTCAGGTAGGCTGACTACTATTATATTTTTTTTTTCATGTCAGCATACTTACAGCTTACATAATTTACTGGTCCCACATTATAAATTGGGCCAATACTTTGAATAAAATGAGTCATTCTACTGATATCTCTTTATGCTTTTTGTGATGCTCTCACCTTCATGTAGCCTAATTTCTATTATGTTTTTATCAGTCCAGCACACTTGCAGCTCATGTAATAGCAAATGGTGTCACATTATACTTTGGTCCAATACTTTGGATAATTTGTGCCATCCCACTTATATTTCTATGTGTACATTTATTATGTGTGATAATTATGGGTGATTTCTCTTTTCTTTTGAATTCTTCTATTCTTAATTCGGTTATATTTGATCAACCAAGTAGGGCTGCTAAGCAAGAGACTCACACGCTTGACCCTCTACTTGAATCTATGGTTAATTCAAGCTGTAATTATCACACTACCATTGATTATCGTGATAAAATTATACTCTCACTGTCTTTAAATAGTAGGTTTAATGTATTTTGTTTGAATGTGCGTGGGATAAGAGATAAGTGGGATAGTCTGAAATCGTATTTATGGTCTGATAATTCTTTCCCTTTTGATGTAATAGGTTTAACAGAAACATGGTTATCTGAAGGTGAAAATTTTACAACCTATGATATGCATGGTTATGTTGCTGTCCATATCCCCAGAATGGTAACAAAGTGCTCAGGGGGTATTTCTTTATTTATTAAGTCTGATATTGAGTTTAGAAGAAGGCCTGACCTTGAATCCTTGTTTACATCAGCAGTGTGAAATAGTAGGACAGTTTATTCTCTTGTTATTGATCTGAAAAGCCAGTTTGCATGTGACACTGTTTGTTTGTTTTATAAGCCCCCTCCTTTTCCAACACTGTGCTCTGTGATTTGCTTGATCAACTTTCTTGTGTGGGGTCTTTCTCTAAAAAATGTATTTGTGTTTTGGGAGATTTTAATTGTAATATGTTAAATATTGGATCAAGTGATGATTGTGACCATCTCTTTGATGTGCTTTCTTCTGCTGGTCTACTTCTTTCAATTTTTTTTACTTCTTGTGTTGACCCTACTAGAAATTCTGCCACTTTAATAGACAATGTTTTCATTTCTCATTATTCTAATTTTAAGTTTACTTCTGGTCTTGTTTTCACTGATCTTCCTGATCATTTCCCTATTTATGTTTCACTTTTTGTGCCTCAAGCTGAGATTTCTGTGGATGAGCAGGGTGAGTCTTCTTTTAGAACTTCCACAGATAAAGAAATTTCTAATTTAATACATAGTCTTCAGAGTAATGATTGGTCTAGTGTTCTTGAAGCTAATGATGTTGATTGTGCAACGAATTTATTTTTGTGTCGTATGGGAGCTCTGTTGGATAAGCAATTTCCTCTTAGAAAGAGGCCAAGGAATTCCATACCCAAATGTCCATGGATGTCTAGAGGTTTGATCACTGCTACACATATGAAAGCGTCTCTGTTCTAGTCTGCATGTAAATGTAAGAAACAGGTTGAAGTATAAACTTTATAAAAATGTGCTTACTTCTTCAGTGCATGCAGCCAAAAAGCTATATTTTTCGCGTTGAATTGATGAGTGTAAGGGAATTTGCGAAAGGTTTGGACTGTAGTTAATGAAGCTCTTTCCCGCAAGAAACTCAAATAGTCCCCCCCTTGTCGGTACAGAAGAGCTGATGGATCTTTCGTGGACAAAAATTCTTCAGCAAGCGCCTTCACTTCGTATTTCACCTCACTTCCTTCAGTTCCTAATCCGTCCTACAGCAGAGTAAGTAGTTTTCCCTTAGTAGAAAAGTCATTTTTCCTTTTTCCATGCAGTGATAATGAAATTTCTAACATTATTTCTCAGCTTTCAAGTAGCCGTTCAGTTGATGGTTTTGGTTTGAGCTGTAATGTTCTTAAAAAAATTGGTCAGTTTGTTTCTATCCCCATCTCACACATAACTAACCTCTTTCTTTCTTTCGGTCGTTCACTCTGTTCTTTTGTCTAATTTATCTTCATTTAGAGTGCATGGAGTCCCACTTGAATGGTTTAGGTCTTAACTCTCAGGGAGATCTTAGTATGTTTCGGTTAATGGTACTCCTTCCTCTTCTTTGCCTATTTTGAAAGGAGTCCCACAGGGCTCTGTGCTTGGACCTCTTTTATTTTTAATTTATATTAATGATCTTGTTGATGGTCTTTATCACTTTGTGCACCCTATTCTTTTTGCTGATGACAGTAACTTTTTCATTACTGCAGTGGACCTACCATCTGCCACTTCCCTAGCTCAAGGTCTTCTTGATAAAGTAAATGATTGATGCTTGTCGAATGGTATGACTCTCAACAGCCAAAAAAGTACCTTTGTACACTATAGAACCTCTTATTGTATGAGAGACGCAGGGGAGCAACCCATCCTGACTTGTGGGACGGATATTATACCGCAAACTACTATAGTAAAATTTCTTGGTATGCATCTTGACTGTTTTCTTTCTTTCAATCCCCATGTAATTCATAGTCGTTCGCTTGTCCTCCGCCAATCTTCAATGTTATACAGGGTTAACTCATTTCTTCCCCCATATGTTATGCTTTCTCTTTATTATGCTTTTATTTTTCCTTACCTTTCTTATTGCTGTTCTGTCTGGGGTAGTACTAATAAATCTCTTCGCTGCTCACTTCAAAGAGCCCAAAATAGGGCAGTGAAGGCCACTTTTCTTCTACCTCGTTTTTACCCTTCCTCTGATCTTTATAATGATACTGGAATAGCTCCGCTGGATCGTATTGTTGGTAAAAGTTACCTTTATTTAGCACATTCTGCTTTTCTAGGTACACTTCCACCATCTCTGCAGCAGTTTTTCTTTCTGTCAGGCTCAGGTAGGTACTCTTCTTTTTTACATAGCTCTTATCGCAGGTTCATTCTACCTAAGCGATCATCGACAGCAGGTCAGAGGTCTCCTGTTTATCGATCTATTTTACCATGGAACTCCATCCCTCCTGATGTCCCTCTATCTCTTTCTGCAAAGGCACTTTCTCACTGGGTATTTCCAGTACAGTATTTCCCTCTTTTTTTCTTCTTTTTTTTTGCATTTCATCAAAATTTATATGTCTTTTTTTTCATTCAATATATTTTTCTGATTTTTTTTTTTTTTTTTTTTTTATTTAATCCTAATTTTCAATATATTCTTCGTTTATATATTTTTTTTTTCAGTTATTTGTGAAGTTTCCTGTTAATTCTATTATTTTCATAAATGTCTCTTGATCCATTTTTTTTTTTTTTTAAGTATGTTTTTTTTCTGTTTTTTTTTAATGCTGACATTGCTTATCGAACCCGTTTGTGATGTCACAACTTTGCTTATCATAGCCCCTTTAACAGTAGCATGCTGGTGCCATGGGGTAGAAGGCAACTCTGTGTTGATAAGCCATTTAAACTTTATTAATTAGGGAATGGATTTGACAAGAGATAGACCAGTATAAAATCCAAATTGTTTTTAGAGGACAAATTATGTTATGAGAAGATGTTTTTATTTTTATAGGTCCTTGCGCTCATGAAGGGAAAAGGTTTGTAAAATCCCCCTTCCCCCAAACTCAAAATTTTCTAAAATTCTACTTTAGAAGCTTTTTAAATATTTCTAAAGCATTAATTGATAGAGGGCTATAAACATCAGAATTGACTTTAGAATACAAGTTATGTCATGGGAAGATATTTTTGAAATCCCCCCTACTTAAAACTCAAAAATGCCTAAAATTTTACTTAAGAAGTTTTTAAATATTTCTAAAGCACTAATAGACAGAGCTCTACAAATATCAGAATCGACTTCAGAGGACAAATTATGTTATGGGAAGATGTTTTTGAAATCCCCCTTCCCCCCAAACTAAAATTTTTCCAACATTTTACTTTAGAAGCTTTTTCAAATATTTCTAAAGCGCTAAGACATAGAGCGCTACAAACATCAGAATCAACTTTCAGAGGACAAATTATGTTATGGGACTATGTTCTTGAAATCCCCCGTCCCCCCAAACTCAAAATTTTCCAAGATTCTGCTTTAGAAGCTTTTTTAAATATTTCTGAAGAGCTAAGACATAGAGCGCTACAAACATCAGAATCGACTTCAGAGGACAATTTATGTCATGGGAAGATGTTTTTGAAATCCCCCTTCCCCCCAAACTCAAAATTTTCCAAAATTTTACTTTAGAAGCTTTTTTAAATATTTCTAAAGCGCTAAGACATAGAGCGATACAAACATCAGAATCAACTTTCAAAAGACAAATTATGTTATGGGAAGATGTTCTTGAAATCCTCCTTCCCCCCAAACTCAAAATTTTTCAAAATTCTACTTTAGAAGCTTTTTTAAATATTTCTAAAGCGCTAAGACATAGAGCGCTACAAACATCAGAATCGACTTCAGAGGACAATTTATGTCATGGGAAGATGTTTTTAAAATCTCCCTTACCCCCAAAATCAAAATTTTCCAAAATTTTACTTTAGAAGCTTTTTTTAAATATTTTTAAAGTGCTGATACATAGAGTGCTAAAAAAATCAGAAACGACTTTAGAGTAAAATTTATGTTATGGTAAAATTTTTTTGAAATTCCCCTTTCCCCAAAACTCAAAAATTTTCAAAATTTTGCTTTAGAAGCTTTTTTATATATCTCTAAAGTAATAAGAAAAAGAGCGCTAAGAACATCACAATCAATTTCAGAGGACAAATTTTGTCAAGGGAAGATGTTTTTGAAATCCCCCTTTGCCCAATACTCAAAATTTTCGCAAATTCTACTTTAGAGGCTTTTTTATATATTTCTAAAGCGCTAAGACATAGAGCGCTACAAACATCAGAATCGAATTTAGAGGACAAGTTATGTCAAGGGGAGATTTTTGAAATCCCTCTTCCCCCCAAACTCAAAATTTTCTAAAATTCTACTCTAGAAGCTTTTTAAATATTTCCAAAGCACTAACAGATAGCACGCTAAAAACATCAGAATCGACTTTAGAGGCCAAATTAATTCTACAATAATTCGCCCTTCCCCCCAAACTAAAAATTTTTTTCAAATCCCCCTTTGCCCCAAACTCAAAATTTTCGAAAATTCTACTTTAGAAGCTTTTTTAAATATTTCTAGAGCGCTAAGACATAGAGCTCTACAAACATCAGAATCGACGTTAGAGGACAAGTTATGTCATGGGAAGATGTTTTTGAAATCCCCCTTCCCCCCATACTCAAAATTTTTCCAAATTCCACTTTAGAAGCTTCTTTAAATATGTTTAAAGCGCTAAGACATATAGCACTACAAAAATCAGAATCGACTTTAGAGGACAATTTTTGACAAGGGAAGATGTTTTTGAAATCCCCCTTCCCCCAAAACTCAAAATTTTCAAAATTTCTACTTCAGAAGCTTTTTTATATATTTTTAAAGTACAATGACAGTATGCTACAAACTTCAGACTCTAATATTGAATAAAGTTTATGTTATAGGAAGATGTTCTTGAAATCCTCCTACCCCTTAAACTAAAAAATTTCCGAAATTCTGTTGTTGAAGCTTTTTTATATATTTGTAAAGCGCCAGACGTAGAGCGCTACAAACATCAGAAACAACTTTAGAGGACAATTTATGTCATGGGAAGATGTTTTTGAAATCCCGTTTTGCCCCAAACTCAAAGATTTCCAAAATTCTAATTTAGAAGCTTTTTAAATATTTCTAAAGCGCTAAGACATAGAGTACTACAAAAATCAGAGACGACTTTAGATGACAAGTTACGTCATGGGAAGATGTTTTTGAAATCCCGCTTCCCCCCAAACTAAAAATTTTCGAAAATTCTACTTTAGCTGCTTTTTAAAAATCTCTAAAGCACTAATAGATAGAGTGCTAAAAGCATCAGAATAGACTTCAGAGGACACTTTATATCAAGGGAAGAGGTTTTTAAAATCCCACTTTCCCCCAAACTCAAAATTTTTCTAAATTCTACTTTAGAAGCTTTTTTAAATATTTCTAAAGCGCTAAGACATAGAGCGCTACAAACAGCAGAATCGACTTTAGAGGACAAGTTATGTTATGGGAGATATTTATGAAATCCCCCTTGCCCCCAAACTCAAAATTTTCTAAAATTCTACTTTAGAAGCTTTTTAAATATTTCTAAAGCACTAATTGATAGAGGGCTACAAACATCAGAATTGACTTTAAACGACAATTTATGTCATGAGAAGATGTTCTTAAAATCCCCCTTCCCCCCAAACTCAACATTTTCCAAAATTCTGCTTTAGAAGCTTTTTAAATATTTCTAAAGCACTAAGACATAGAGTGCTACAAACATCAGAATCGACTTTGGAGGACAAGTTATGTCATGGGAAGATTTTTTTTAAATCCCACTTCCCCCCAAACTCAAAATTTTCAAAAATTCTACTTTAGAAGCTTCTAAAATATTTCTAAAGCACTAATAGATAGAGTGCTAAAAACATCAGAATAGACTTCAGAGGACACTTTATATCAAGGGAAGAGGTTTTTCAAAATCCCACTTTCCCCCAAACTCAAAATTTTTCAAAATTCTACTTTAGAAGCTTTTTTAAATATTTCTAAAGCGCTAAGACATAGAGCGCTACAAACATCAGAATCGACTTTAGAGGACAATTTATGTCATGGGAAGATGTTAATGAAATCCCCCTTTGCCCCAAACTCAAAATTTTCAAAAATACCACTTTAGAGACTTTTTTAAATATTTCTAAAGCGCTACAACATAAAGCACTACAAACATCAGAATCAAATTTAGAGGACAAGTTATGTCATGGGGAGATTTTTTTGAAATCCCCTTTCCCCCCAAACTCAAAATATTCTAAGATTCTACTCTAGAAGTTTTTTCAATATTTCCAAAGCACTAATAGATAGCGCGCTAAAAACATCAGAATCGACTTTAGAGGCCAAATTAATTCTACAACAATTCCCCCTTCCTTCAAACGCAATTTTTTTTTACATTCCCCTTCACCCCAAACTCAACATTCTACTTTAGAAGCTTTTTTAAATATTTCTAAAGCTCTAAGACATAGAGCGCTACAAACATCAGAATCGACTTTAGAGGACAATTTATGTCATGGGAAGATGTTTTTGAAATCCCCCTTTGCCCCAAACTAAAAATTCTACTCTAGAAGCTTTTTAAATATTTCTAAGGCACTAATAGAAAGCACGCTACAAACATCAGAATCGACTTTAGAGGTCAAATTAATTCTACAATAATT
The DNA here is from genome assembly GCF_049724085.1 of Artemia sp. Qi Xiang Cuo. Lineage (NCBI taxonomy): Eukaryota > Metazoa > Arthropoda > Branchiopoda > Anostraca > Artemiidae > Artemia > Artemia sp. Qi Xiang Cuo. The sequence continues at coordinate 44,436,827 of NC_142807.1, read as the reverse complement.
CCCCCTTCCCGCCAAACTCAAAATTTTCCAAAATTCTGCTTTAGAAGCTTTTTTAAATATTTCTAAAGCGCTAAGACATAGAGCGCTACAAACATCAGAACCAACTTTAGAGGACAAGTTATGTCAGGGGAAGATGTTTTTTGTAATACCCATTACCCATTGAAATTTTGAAAAAACAACATTTTACCTTAATTGTCAGTTATCAGTTTCTTTTTCTCTGGCTTTAGTTCTGAAAACGCACTTTCAGTTATTTGAGCATAATTTTAAGCCATATCAATTTTATAAGTTATGTCATGGTAAAATTTTCTTGAAATAACCATTGCCCATTGAAATTTTGACAAAACAACATTTTGCCTTAATTTTCAGTTAACAGTTTCTTTTTCTCTGGCTTTAGTTCTGAAAATCATTTGAGCAGAATTTTAAGCCATATCAATGTTTTAATTCCAAAATTTAGGAAATGTATTTGCATATATGTAAAACCTTATAAGTTGGGATTGAGCAAAGTTTTGAAGCTGAAATAATTTTATTGTACTTCATTTAAACAGAAGATCTATTTTGCAAGGTTCCATTGCTATAACTCACAGATTTTTAAAGGTCATTCAAAGTTTTTGAAATCCTCCTTACCATTCATCCCATTCCCCCTTCATACTCTAAAATCTGGTTGATAATTTGAAAAGCCTTATTTTCCATGGGGGTATTTTTTTTTTGGGGGGGGGGGGTATTTTCCGTGAGGGTATTTCCTGTGGGGGGGGGGCTATTTTCCACAGGAAGGTATTTTCCAGGGGGGATTTTCTGGCGGGTATTCACCAAGAACCACAAATTTGATGGTATGAGTTTTATTAAAATCTTTGACTTTTAGGGGTTGTTTCCCCCTTTTATGAAACTCAGACAAATTTTTTAGACAGGCAAAGTATCAACCAAATTTTAGAGTATGATTCCAGTGCAACATGTTGCAACAAAATGGTCAGCTTAGATTAGTATAAGCAGGGGCACTGCAAGCAGGTTGCTGACCACTGCCCCTGCCCTCCCCCTGCGATTAAATCCCCTTGCAGCTAACCTTTGCACCCTTGAAAGAAAATTTTTATATAAGTTCCAGCATTTTTTACATATTTTAAATTGTGGATGTAAAAAAGAAAAGCAAAATTTTTCAACATTATAGGATTAAGTTATTTGAATATGTTTTATGTCTTTGTCTAACAAATACCCGTTAGTCTGGTTTATTTGTCTAACAAATACCCATTTGTCTGGTTTCCTTGTACAGTCTATAGCGGTGGGTTATTTATAATGCACAAGTACCAAATAATCCATATTCATTTTGATTATTTTTTTTTTTTGGAAACCCCTTAACATTTTGAGTTGGGTAACCACATAAAACATATTCAAATAGCTTAATCCTATGATGTTTAAAAATTTTGCTTTTCTTTTTTACATCCGCAATTTAAAATATGTAGAAAATGCTGGAACTTATATAAAATTTTTTTTTCAAGGGTGGAAAGGTTAGCTGCAAGGGGATTTGATAGCAGGGGGGGGGGGAGGGCGGGCGGTTGTCAGCAACCTGCTCATGGTGCCCCTGCTTATATTAATCTAAGCTGACCATTTCGTTGCAACGTGTTGCACTGGAATCATACTCTAAAATCTGGTTGATAATTTGCCTGTCTAAAAAATTTGTCTGAGTTTTGTAAAAGGGGGAAACAACCCCTAAAAGTCAAAGATTTTAATAGAACTCATACCATCAAATTTGTGGTTCTTGGCAAATACCTGCCAGAATATCCCCCCCTGGAAAATACCCCCCCACGGGAAATACCCTCTATCTATTAGTGCTTTAGAAACATTTAAAAAGCTTCTTAAGTAGAATTTTAGACATTTTTGAGTTTTGGGGTGGGGGGACTGCAAAAACATCTTCCCATGACGTAACTTGTCTTCCAAAGACAATTCTGGTATTTTTAGCGCTCTATCATTTAGTGCTTCAAAAATATTTAAAAACCTTCTAAAGTAAAATTTTAGAAAATTTTTAGTTTGGGGGGAAGGGTGATTTTAAAAACCTCTTCCCTTTATGAGTTCATGGACCTATAAAAATAAAAACATCTTCTCATAACATAATTTGTCCTCTAAAAACAATTTGGATTTTTTTTACTGGTCTATCTCTTGTCAAATCCTTTCCCTAATTAATAAAGTTTAAATGGCTTATCAACACAGAGTTGCCTTCTACCCCATGGCACCAGCATGCTACTGTTAAAGGGTTATGATAAGCAAAGTTGTGACATCACAAATGGGTTTGATAAACAATGTCAGTTATATAGTAAATAAGTTAAATGGATTGTTAAATGAAAATAGGATTTTGGAATATACTTTAATGAACAAGGTTAAAAGCTGAAGTTGTGTAAGGTAAGTAGTGATTTATAATTATGATAGTAATATAGGATGAAATGTGAGCTAAAACAACTAGTAATGTGCAGTAATTTACCATTATATAGAGGGGGGAAGGAGTGGAGGTAGGGGTAAAATTCTACTTTAGCTACTTTTGACTATCTTAGAAAGGGGTTAGGTTAAGAAAATGAAACTTTCAGGGATGGGTCTACAGGCTAAAGTATGTCCTGGGAAGATATTTTGAAGTATCTACCTCCACTCCTTCTCCCTCTAGAGGGTCCTGACCTTTGATGACCTTTAAAAATATGTGAGTTATAGAATTGAAACCTTGCAAAATAGATTTTCTGCTTAAATAAAGTAAAACAAAATTGTTTTCAAAATTGCTGCACAACTTTGCTCAATCCCAATTTATAAGGTTTTAAAGATATGCAAATACATTTCCTGAATTTTGAAAATAAACTATTTATATGGCTTAAAATTCTACTCAAATAACTGAAATTGCATTTTCAGAGCTAAAGCCAGAGAAAAAGAAACTGATAACTGAAAATTAAGGTAAAATGTTGTATTGTCAAAATTTCAATGGGTATAGTCCTGTCATGTAGGCAAATTTCAGGACCCTTTAGAGGAAGAAGGAGTGTAAGTATGTATTTAAAAATACCTTCCTGGTACATACTTGAGCCTGTAGACCCATTCCTGAAAATCTCATTTTCCTAACATAACACCTTTCCAGGATAGTAAAAAGTAGCTAAAGTAGAATTTTACCGAAGTAGGTACTTCAAAGTACCTTCCTGGGACATACCTTAGCATGTAGATCCATCCCTGAAAGTTTCATTTTCCTAACCCAACCTCTTTCCAAGATAGCCAAAAGTAACTAAAGTAGAATTTTACCAAAATGCTGAAGCTACTTTCCTGAATATACATTCCAAAGTATACCTTTTTTATTTCTTGATTTAACAGAAAAGAAGCAATGTCAACAGAATCAAGAAACAGGAAAATACATGGGAAATATATGTATTGCACATTAGGGGGCATTGGAGGTAGAGTAAAGTGAAGTAATTTTAGGAATTATATATAGGCTATACCTAAGAATTTTTAGATTTTTCAAAGTTGTTTTCAAAACTTCTTAGCTTTTCTTACTCAATAGGCTACCCTCAAATATGCATTGGTAGGCCTACTGCTCTATTAATTTCATTCAATTATTTATCATTTAAAAAAATATCACTTCTATTAGCCTATGCATTGTGTCCTTGTAGCCTATATTGTAGCAAAACCTTCAACATAGGCCTAACTACAGTCCTACTAGGCCTAGTTTAAACTAATTTGTGATTGGAAAGCAGGACTTTAACTGATTTTATACATTGAAAAAAAAACTAAACACTAAGTACAATGTCATTTTGTCTTAGAAGCAAAGTTTGGCGATTATAGGCCTACCTAAAGGGCCTTGAAAAGAGTAAGCTATATTTTACCTTTCCTAATTGATCTGCTCCACAAACCATTTAATGACACACAAAGCTCGTATGCAGTTTTACATGTCAAAGAAAATGCAAGAATGTCTCTGCTCCTGAGATGCCTAGTTATCAAAACTAGAACCTCCTCTGGTAATTCCATAAGCTCCATGCTTTTGTATTTCAAACTTTCTGCTTTCTAATTTATGCCGATCGCCAATTGCTGATTGCATTCAAACATTACGCTCAAAATTGAATCACGTTCATAAAAGTGCTGAATCTAGAGGGGAGGGGTAAGAGGAGGGTGACCGGCGTTTACCTTCCCCCCGGAAAATACCCCTCCCCCGGAAAATACCCCCCGCAGAAAATACCCCACCAAAAACTACCCACCGCGAAAAATACCCTCCCCTGTAGAAAATAAGGCTTTCCAAATTTGAGACTTTTATTTGAATTTTTTTTAACTTCCATAGGGGAAGGAATTTTGGTACTTGTGTATTATGCGCCCGTCACTCAAGTTTACGCTGTGTAAAATTCGAGAACACACCGGTTTTTTCGTTAGTTTCTTCGTTACTTTAGAAATAAATTTGGGCTATATATTTGCACATTAGGGGGGGGGGGGGTAAGGTATAGCGGGTATGCATGCAAAATGTGTTTGGTACAATTATTATGTATATTAAATAGATAAATAAATAAGTGTATTTTAAAGCCAAATATACGGCCATGAACATAGTAAAATACCATAAATGAAATGCATAAATAACATAAACTTTGATCAGCGATTATCATAAAAAACTTAAATGAAGCACTACATTAAACTAATCATAGTATTTAATACTTGGAAACACGGTAATTGAAAAAAAACCTTTAACACTTGGAAAAAAACTTAAATTAAATATTACATTTACTTTATACTGGGATTTTTTTTCTGTTTTTTTTTTTTTTTAGCTAACAAAATTTCCAGATACCTCGCTATTCTTATGCAATTATTTAGTGGTCATATACCTAGAAAATTTTGTTTTCTGTATTCAAACAATCCACATACGTTATCCCCCCCCTATGTGCAAATATATAGCCCAAATTATATATTTCCCATGGATTTTATCACTTGTCTTTGTCTTGTCTCGCGCTAAACTGAAAGAAACTAACGAAGACACCGGTTTTGTTCTTGACTTTTACACAGAGTAAATATGAGTGAGTTGCCCATAATACACAAGTAATAAAACTCTTTCCCCCTACGGAAAAAAAAAGAAAAAAAGACTCAAATAAAGATTCTCAAACTTGGAAAGCCTTCTTTTCCACGGGGGGGGGGTATTTCTTTTGGGAGGTATTTAAGGGGGGAGAAGTATTTGTATAGTTTGAAGTCAGAAAACTATTCTTACTTCATAATATGCAGAATAATTTTACCTACCTTACCCCCCCCCAAATATGCAAATATATAGCCCTAATTTGTTTCTAAAGTAACGAAGAAATCAGTTTGTTCTCGACTTTTACACATTGTAATCTCAAGTATTAAGACTATAAGGAATAGATATCAGAATATTTGCATCAAACTCACAATACACGTTTTTTTTTTTTTTTTTTTTTTTTTTTTTTTTCTTTAGATAAAGTGCAAATTATTTTCTGGTCTGAAGAAGATATGGGTGTTGTCAGCCATACTATTTTTACCTTTTGCTCGTTTTGACTTTGATTAGGCTATCTATTGTAATTTCTGTTAGTTTTGGGTTTTATTTATTTGTTAATTGGGATTTGCGGTAGTTTTACACATGTAAGATAAGAAAAACAAACTCGTAGAATTTTACAACGCGTTTGTCCGTAAAAACTTAAACGATTTAGAACTTGTTGGTTTCCAAAAGTGACCATATACCCAGAAAGAATTGTTTTCTGAATTCAAACTGTCAATTTACCCCTTATTATTATATCTTATTTAAAAATAAGACTCAAATAAAATTCTTAAATTTGGAAAGCCTTATTTTCCACGGAGGGGGCAGGGGTATTTTCTAGAGGGGGGTATTTTCCGGGGGGCTATACCAAGGACTACGTATAGGAGCAGTTGTCGTAGAAAGCAGCTCATTGGATTGGGAACTGACAGTTCTAGTTAGGGTTTTAAGAGTTAAAACTAATTGGAGGGCAACTAGCCCCCTCACCCATCATTTCCCTAAATATATCCAATCAAAATTTTGAGAAAGCCATTTTGTTCAGTATTGTTGAAAAGTCCAGCAATTATGCTTTTTAGGATATCGATGCCACAGAGCCCGAAGGGAAGGGGTTACAAGTGATGCTAGTTGCCCATTGTTAACATATAAGGTTTTTATGAAAGGGGTGGTCATGTAAACATTGGAGGGGGCTCATTAGATTAGAAATCAAAAATTCTAGTGCCCTTTTTAAGAGTCAAAAGTCATCGAAGGGCTACTAGGTCCCCACACCCTCTACTCCCTAAATATATCCGATTCAAATTTTAAGATTGCCATTTTATTCGAAATAGTCCAACATTATATAGCGATGCCTCGAGGGTTGACCAACCCCCCGGGTCTGAGGTCAAGGATTGTAAATTGGGCCTCGGGGGGAATATAAGGTTTTTGTTTAAATTGAAAGTTCTAGAGGCCTTTTAAAGATTCAAAAGTAATTGGAGAGCAACTAGCCCCGTCAGTAGTAGCCCATCATTTCCCGAAACTTATCCAATCAAAAATTTTGGACTGCAATTTTGCTCAGCATAATTGAAAGATCTAGTAATATATGTCTTTTGGAATGTCAACGCTCCTACCGACCTCAAGGGTAGGGGCTGTAAGTTAGGCAATTCGTCCATTATTTACACTTAGTATATGATCCTAGGCAGTGCACTAGCGCTGCCTAAGTAAAGAACGTTGTGGGCAAAATGTTTTTTTTTCAGCCGGGCACTTCGTATCGAAGGAGTTGTCGTATAAAATTCGAAAAGGGCTCATTCGATTGGAAATTGGAGTGGCTAGTGCTCTTTTTAATAGTAGAAAGTGATTGGAGGGTAACTAGCCCCCCCCCGCCCATCATTCACCCAAACACATCCAATCAAAATTTTGAGATAGCCATTTCGTTCAGCGTAATTGGTTTCCAGATAGAAAATATGTTTTCGAGGAGGATACTCCTACCCCGCCCACAGGGCAAGGGTTTCAAGTTATAACCTGGGGGCCTATCAGGTTTTTATAGATAACATTTTCGTAGAGACTTCAAAACATGCTTTTTTGATGGGAAATCTATTGGGCGAGTACACTTTTTAAATGCCAACAGTGATTGGAGGGCACTAAGCCCACCCCCCTCCACGCCCATCATTCCCCCAAACACATCAAATCAAAATTTTGAGATAGCCATTTTGTTCAGCGTATATGATTTCCAGATAGAAAATATGTTTTTGAGGAGGACACTCCCCCACAACCCTCAGGTTAAGGGTTTTAAGTTATGCCCTGGGGGCATATGAGGTTTATATAAAAGGCGTTGTCGTAAAAACTTCAAAAAAGGCTCATTCGATTGTAAATTCAAAGGGCTAGTGCCCTTTTTAATAGTCGTAAGTGATTGGACGGCAACTAGCCCCCCGCCACGCCCATCTGTAAACTTTCTGGGTTCATTTCTATGTTAATTGTATACTTCTCTGTAAAGTGTGACTTCTTCTCTTTGGAGTGTTATGGTAGCGTTGGCCTATTATCTGGGTTCTACCGGTGGAGGATGTCTAGAGTCTCTAACCATCACATAGTTTATCTTTAGAGTATAACATGTTTATTTATACATATAATACAGTGAATGTACATATGGCGAGGACAGATACAGAATTAGAACTGGTTCAAGTAATCTAAATTGGTAACTTATATTCAGCACAATATGCAGATACACAACCGGGCATTTGACAGAATTGCTCTATTTTAATCTGTCAACTTCCAGGAATTATAGAAAATATTCAGAATTAATATAGTTATCAAGGAAATGGGATTTGACTAGGAAATGGACCTTTTGACAGATACTTAGAATTTTAATTATTGGTTTCAACCCAAAAAAACAACTTCCAAATTTTACAGATTTTCCCCGGGGTTTTCAAAATCTTTTTTTTTTTTTTTTTTAAACGATTTTCTATCCTCAAACAAAGGTACACTTAACTAGAACATAAAATAAAATACTGCCACTAAAACTGAATCAACAAGACACAAGAAAATATTTTCCCAATTGGCACTTTCATTTCACTTTATATTGTCATGCTAAGTTCGCATAAAAGTCGTATAGCTACACCTAATAGAAAAATTTGGACATCGTCAGAATATCTTTTAAAAGAACTTAAATTTGATCAGAACACTTAAATAAAAATGATAATCGTAAACAGAAACACAATGAGATTTTCTTTTACTTTTCTTTTACCAAAGCTTCAATTCTTTTTTTTCAAGTTATTCGGTTCTTTTGCTATTTATAGGTTATTAACAGGAAGTAAATACTTCAGTTGAGAAAGGTTGTCACACAGCTTTCGCCTGTCATTTTTATCTTTCTATTTTTCTTATTTCAAAGACAGAATTTCTCCTGTCCAGTTAATCAGCAGAAAAACTAGCTACATCCTTATTTTGACTTGACATCAATTCCCAACACCGTTTATACTGCAATAACATACTAATCTCTATAATCATCTTACTCTACTTATCTCTATAATTGTTTCAATACTCTCTATAATAACCTGGAGGTTTATTTCTTGTTTTCCTATTGCTTCTCCTAAAACTACTTGATTCTCCACTCGAGCCTACTCTAACCTCTATTTCCCCTTTTTTTACTTCTATACTAACTAGACTAGGCTCCATTTGAACCCCTTGTTGTACGCTAGAAACGGAGCTATCCTCCATTATTTCTGAAGTTACTACTGGAGTCTCCACTGGAAGCTGTTATACAGATGATGTTGAATCGATTCTCCTATGCCCACGATTTTCTAAACCTAATTCTACAATTTTTGATTCCTCTGATATTGATTTATTTGCTATTAGTGGTTGCTCAAACCAATTTTGAACTACCAAAAGTTTCTCACCCGGATGTTGACGTGAGCTATAACAATTGCTGCTTTTCTCTTCGTCATTAGATTTTAATTTACTATTAGTAATATTACATTTATTAATCATATCAATTTTCTTAAATAATTTCTGAGACCACACTGGCTAATCATGATAAACAAAAAATCGCGAAGAAAGGAAGAAAACGAGCACAATTAACAGCCAGTGAAAAAATTGAAAAATTATGCAAATATATGCTCAGAGCCTCACATAGACTCAGAATTGAACTATATTAAGGACATTTTATTTTGCAATGGCTACCCTATAAAATTACTTGAGACCATTATAGACAGAAGACGAAAAAAGGCAGAGGGGAGTGCATCAGGTCCACAAGCCCCAACAGATACCCTCCCATTGGTGGACGATAAGAAACTTTTCACTGTTCTACCCTGCATTCCAAAATTGAGGGACAAATTGAAAAGAATCCTTAAAAAACATAAACTTAGCGTCGCCTTTAAAAATTCAAATATTACACAGAACTTTTTTAACAACGGCAAAGATAAAACCAGCCCCATTCTGGGTAGTGGTGTTTATAGAATTCCTTGTTCTTGTGGCTGTTTTTATGTTGGTAGAACCCAACAGCAATTGGGGGAGAGGTTATCTGAGCACAAGTCCTCAATCGACAAGGCAATGAGGTTACGCCAAAGGCCTGAGGTTTTTGATTCCGCCTTGGCGCAACATGTGTACGAGAATCCACACCATTTCATTTTGTTTGACGAGGCCTCTATCGTTGCCCCGTTAAAGGTCTCACGCAAGTTTTCAGGGAGGCAGTTGAAATAAAAAAGCACATTCACCAAAAGGTAGCTCTCAATAGAGACACTGGAGAAATTTTTCTAAGTCCCATTTATGACAAAATTATTAATTCTGATCGTTTTTACATACATCCACAAAGTTAGATTGTGCAATCGAATAGAGTCTCCGATAACAATCAAACTGGAAATCGATCAGCCTTTAAAAGTACTTTACGCAAAATGAAATTCTGAAATGCCATTTAGACTTGTGTTTTTTATTCAGTTACCCTTTCACCGTTACTAGGAAAGGGTCGTCCAATTTTAGTTTGGCGTTTTTATTTTAAGGTTTGGTTTTTATATTTTATCAGTTTTATTCTGCACTGAGGACGGTCAAGCGGAGGTCTTGACCGAAATATTTGCATAATTTTTCAATTTTTTCACTGGCTGTTAATTGTCCTCGTTTTCTTCCTTTCTTCGCGATTTTTTGTTTATATCAATTTTCTCCTGAAAAATAGGATTCAAACGTAAGAAAGTTTCTGAATCCTTTACAGGCTTTATCAGACGATCGTTTACTGTTCTTATTACAGAAGTCCCTGAAAGTTCTTGTACCAAGAATAGGGAATCTTTTAAAACTTTTAAAATTTTCTTGATTTTCCTCGGATTATGAGCTTTATCTTGGACATAAACTAAGTCCCCTTCTCGAAAAACTGGTAGTTCTACGGCATTTTTATTATATTGTACTCTTTGAGGTTTTCTCTGTTTTCGTATCATGAGCCAGTTTTATTGCCGAATCTACTAGGACACTTGGCAAGACTATTTTAGCTGTTCTAGGGTACCCTTTGTCCTGGCCAACGCCTCCTAGTGGATAACAATAAAGAAAACTTTCCTTTAGAAACAGGCCGTACAACATATTAAATAGCTAAGACACAAAATTATTATCTGTCATTTTCCCTGGCACGGAACTCTTTTCCGCCCTGTCGACTTCTGGCACGGAAATCTTTTCCGCCCTGTCGACTATTTTTTTCTCTGGCACGGAACTCTTTTCCGCCCTGTCGACTTCTGGCACGGAACTCTTTCCCGTCCTGTCGACTATTGTCCATGGCGCGAAACCTGCAGGGTTTTAGAGGTTCGGTCATCCACCGCCTACCTCTCTCTTCGCCCATGGGAGCTCAGACCTTCCTTTCCCAGGATCCTTTGAACCCGTTAACACCTGGTCCCTCGGTCGACCGTCGTCCGCCCCTTCACCAGCCTCATCTCTTTCGACACAACGTCTCATTACGTCGATTCCAAATAAATTATTATCCTAACAATAAATTATCAGTTATCTGGTCCCTCGGTCAGCCATAGTTCATCCCTTCCTCAGCCTCATCTTTCTCGACACAACGCCTCATTACGTCGGTTCCTAATAATAAATTTCTCGTCTCTCTTGATAATATACCTTTCTAGATCAGTGCCTTATAAAGAATTCTCAGTTTCTCGTCATATTTTTCTTTTTTGTCCTAAAATTTCTGCTTAAATTCCTAATATGACCCCTACACCCTGGACTAAAAAAAAAATCTACCTATCCCCCTGGTCACGTTTTACGTCAGGCCAGTTCTGACGGAGTTCTTCATTCTGTCCTGTCGAACGAAAGTCAGCATCTACGGTTGCTGAAAAAATTCCTGCTTTTCTTCACCAATTGCTTTTTCAATAACTTCAAAACGCTACGCTGTCTTATACGCTTCAAAGAGGGAATTGTAATCATTCTGGTATTCTAATAAATATCTCTTATATTTAGTCACGAGCCTTCAATAAAACAATCCAGGCCTATACTATCAGAAAAACCTACTAATCCACCATACACAGATCGATATGATTTTGTGGCAATCTCCACCCTCTTATAAAACTGATACACTGTTTCATTGGAGAATTGCCACAATTCAGCTAAATCTTTGAATTTCTTTCCAGCTGTCTTTCCTGGTAAATATGCCTGTGTCATTTCCTTTTCAAGTTCCTCTAAATTTATAATATTGGAGGAATCTCTAATCCTAAAAAAATTAAGTAATGGCCCTGTTACTCTAAGCGGTACAGCATCTATCACCTGCGAGTCTGACCAGCCCAGCAATGTTTTTACCCTTCTCAATTGGCTAAAAAAAAGGTTTTATAAATTTTGCATTTTCAAGAACTAGAATATTTCCCAGGGGATCCATTACTGACCCAATTACTCTTTGATTCAAATTCTCCTTGTTGCTTTTACCCTCAATAGGTGTATCTGTTATATCATCCTCAGAATTATCCCCCATATTTACACTACTTCTTACAGTGGCATTTTCTTTGGCCTTTAGATTACCCACAGTAGTCAAAATTTTAAGATTGCAGTGGGATTATAATCCCGACTTGAAGAATCAAAATTCAAAGGGACATTTAAACCTTTACTTCTTATTTCTTTCAAAAAGGATGAAGCAATATCTTTATCGAATTCAGGATCTGAAAGATATAAAATTGGAATTGCGCTCATTTTAAACGAGAGAAAAAAAATATGAGTAAAATAAATTAATTAAGTCAACGCTGTAAAAACTAGGCAAAATCGTTATTCAACACTCCTAACATATTTCCTACTCGCGCGCAAACTTAATATGCATGACTTACTTTCGTAAATTGTCCTTCGACGTTCTTCACTTTTTCTCAAAAACTGGAATCTGGAGCGGGAACCTTAAATTGAAGCGGGATCCTGGAACCTGGAACTGAAGCTGGAACCTGGAACCGAACTCGAACCTGGAACTCAACTCGAACCTGGAACTGAACTGGAACCTGGAATCTTTGACGATGCAAACGGCAACAATTTTTTTAACTTCCGACGTCAAACGATGAAAAGTTTTTTAGCACGTATCAATAACACAATTGTGCACGAGCCAAAACGGCTTTCAGCAGATAGTCTCTACGCCACAATTACAGTTCAAAAAGATGAATTTTACAAAAATTGGAAGGTTAAGAAACTTACGACGACAATGTAGGTGACGGGCCTCAAAAGAAAATGTTAACTTGATATAAAACAACCGCAGATTGAAATGGTATGAACTGCAATCCTCTCCAGCAAAAACCGCTGCACCACTTTGTAAACTTTCTGGGTTCACCTCTGTGAATTATCTACTTCTCTGTAAAGTGTGACTTCTTCTCTTTGGAGTCTTATGGTAGCGTTGGCCTATTATCTGGGTTCTATCGGTGGAGGATGTCTAGAGTCTTTAACCATCACATAGTTTATGTTTAGAGTATAAAATGTTTATTTATACATATAATACAGTGAATGTACATATGGCGAGGACAGATACAGAATTAGAACTGGTTCAAGTAATCTAAATTGGTACCTTATATTCAGCACAATATGCAGATACACATCAGGGCATTTGACAGAATTGCTCTATTTTAATCTGTCAACTTCTAGGAATTGCAGCAAATATTCGGAATTAATATAGTTATCAAGAAAATGGGATTTGACTAGGAAATGGACCTTTTGACAGATATTTAGAATTTTAATTATAGGTTTCAACCCAGGAAAACCCACTTCCAAAGTTTACACATCATTTCCCCAAACACATCCAATCCAAATTTTGAAATAGCCATTTTGTTCAGTGCAGTTGATTTCCAGATATAAAATATGTTTTTTTAGGAGTACACTCCCCCAAAACCCTCGGGGCAAGGCTTTTAAGTTATGCCCTGTAGGCAATTAAGAACGGTGTTGGCACAATGTACTATTTATTATTTTTTTTTCCTTTAGAGCTGGGCACTTCATATGGAAGGGGTTGTCGTAAAAACTTCAAAAGGGGCTCATTCGATTGGAAATTGAGAGTTTCTAGTGTCCTTTTTAATAGTCGAAAGTGATTGGAGGGAAACTATCCCCCCCCCACGCCCATCCTTCCCCCAAACACATCCAATCAAAATTTTGAGATAGCCATTTTGTTCAGCGTAGTTGATTTCCAGATAGAAAATATATTTTTGAGCAGGACACTCCCCATAACCCTCAGGGCAAGGGTTTTAAGTTATGCCCTGGGCCCTGGGGACTTATAAGGTTTTTATATAAGGTGTTGTCGTAGAAACTTCAAAAAAGGCTCATTCAACCAGAAATTCGAAGAGCTAGAGCCTATCTTAATTGTCGAAAGTAATTAGAAGGCAACAAGCTGGGCCCCCCCAACGCCCATCATTTCTCAAACATATCCAATCGAAATTTTGAGATAGCCATTTTGTTCAACGTAGTTGATTTCCAAGTAGAAAATATATTTTTGAGGAAGAAACTCCCCCACAGCCGTCAGGGCAAGGGTTTTAAGTTATACCCTGGGGGCATAAGGTTTTTAAAGAAGGAGTTGTCGTATAAACTTCAAAAAAAGCTCATTCGATTGTAAATTCAAAGGGATAGTGCCCTTTTTAATAGTCAGAAGTGATTGGAGGGCAACTAGTTTCCCCCACGCCCATCATTTCCCCAAACACATTCAATACAAATTTTGAGATAGCCATTTTGTTCAGCGTAGGTGATATCCAGATAAAAAATATATTTTTGAGGAGATCACTCCCACACAACCCTCAGGGCAAGGATTATAAGCTATACCCCGGGGTCATATAAGTGTTTTTATTGAAATCTTTGTCGTAGAAACTTGAAAAAGGGCTCATTCGATTTGAAATCCAAAGGGATACTACCCTTTTTAATAGTCGAAAGTGATTTGAGGGCAACTAACCCCCCTCTCTCGCCCACCTTTTCCCCAAACACATCCAATCAAAATTTTTAGATAGGCATTTTATTCAACGTAGTTGAAAGTTTTGGAAATTAGGTCTTTAAGGATGACAACCCCTCCCCCTACAGCCCTCAGGGCAAGGGTTGTAAGTTATGCCCTGGGGCATATAAAGTTTTTATTGAAAAAGTTGTCGTAGATACTTCAAAAGGGCTCATTCAATTGGAAATTGGAGTGGCTTGTGCCCTTTTTAATAGTCAAAAGTGATTGGATAGTGACTAACGCCCCTCTCACGCCCACCATTTACCCAAAAACATCCAATAAAAATTTTGAGATAGCCATGTTTTTTAACGTAGTTGAAAGTTCTAGAAATTCGGTCTTAGAGGATGACAACCACCTTAACAGACCTTAGGGTAAGGGTTGTATTTATGTCCTGGGGGCATATAAGGTGTTTATAGAAAGCGTTGTCGTTTCCAAAAGGGCTCATTCGATTGGAAATCGAAAGGCCTAGTGCGCTTTTTAATAGTCAAAAGTGATTGGAAGGCTTAACGTTCTTATAGTAGAGATCGAAGTGGGTATAATGTATTATTTTGTGTTGTTGTTGTTGTTTAAACCAGGGCACTTCGTAACGAAGGAGTTGTCGTGGGAACTTCGTAAAGGGCGCATTCGATTGAAAATAGAAAGCGCTGATGCCCTTTTTAATAGTCGAAAGTGATTTGAGGGCAACTAATCCCCCTGCCACGCCAACCCTCCCATTTCTGCTCTTAAAATTTAACCAAATCAAAATAGCGTAAGTGTATCCAAGCTATCAAAGAAAGTAAAACAGATCTTTTTGCGAATAGTATCAAGTTTTCCATTTCAGGTCAACTAGAGGAGGTATGAAACTAAATTAAACAGTACTATTTGTGTTCAGATTTTTAAAAGGGTGTATATTATTAAAAATTACTGAAAATTGTTCTCCAGCATACAAATAGCAGGCCAAACTATAGTCTTAAAAAACGAAAAGATTTAAATTATTGTTTTCTTTTTCCCTGAAAAGAATATGTCAATATAAAACGAACAGAAATTAATTTAAAAAACTTTTTCCACAAAATAAATTTTTCAAAGAAAAGTAAAGAACTCCATTAAACAAAAAATGAGCAACAATAAAATCAAACAATCTACCAAGCGCGAAACTACCACAAATCAACATCGATAAATAAATGAAACCCAAAACGAACAGAAATTACAATAATTAACCGAGTCAAACTCAAAACGAGCAGAAATTAACATAAGTTGGGTGCAAAACCCCTATACCTTCCCGAGGCCAGAACAAAATTTGCACTTTACTGAAAAAATACAATTGAATGTGCATTGTCAGTTTAATATACATATACGGATATTTAGTTATTAAAATGTTAAAATTATTTGATTTATTAAACTTATGAAATTAAAAACATTTATATTTTCTCAGTAAAGTGCAAATTTTGTTCTGGCCTTGGGAAGGCATAGGGGTTTTGCGCCCACCTTTTTCCAAACACATCCTATCAAAATTTTTAGATAGCCATTTTACACAACGTAGTTGAAAGTTTTGGAAATTAGGTCTTTAAGGATGACAACCCTCCCCCCACAGCCCTCAGGGCAAGGGTTATAAGTAATACCCTGGGGGCATATAAAGTTTTTAATTGAAAGCGTTGTCGTAAAAAATTCAAAAGGGCTCATTCAATTGGAAATTGAAAGGCCCAGTGCCTTTTTTAGTAGTTGAAAGTGATTGGATAGCGACTAACGTCTCTCTAACGCCCAGGGTTTTGCCAAACACATCCAATCAAAATTTTGAGATTTCCATTGTGTCAACGTAGTTGAAAGTTCCGGAAATTAGGTCTTTTAGGATGATAACCCCATCAGAGCCCTTAGTGCAAGGGTTGTAAGTTTTTATTGAAAGCGTTGTCGGAGAAACTTCAATAGGGCTCATTCAATTGGAAATTGAAAGGCTAGTGCCTTTTTTAATAGTTGAAAGTCATTAGATAGCGACTAACGCCCATCTCACGCCCACCATTTTCCCAAACAGATCCAATCAAAATTTTGAGGTATCCATTTTGTTCAACGTAGTTGAAAGTTCTGGAAACTTTCCTCGGTGCAAGGGCTTTAAGTTATGCCCTGGGGGCATATAAGGTTTATATAGAAAGTTGTTGTATATGATTTATAGAATAGATTTTAGTCTTCCTCAAATCCAATTTTTATTTACAAGATATTCTACCTATTCACGAGGTAGAAACTTTGCGAGTCGCTGGCTGGACACTAGTCTTATTCATTACTCATCAAGAGAAGTAGAAATCTGGTAAAAACGAAATGGCTGTGGCATTTCAGAATCCTTGCAGAATAGTTGAAATATCTAAGAGCTATGTTTTTCTAACAGAATTAATGATCAAAATTAGTATTATTTTTATTCTTCGAAAATTACTCTATACAAAACTTCGAATACCGTCTCACAAAATTCATCATTTATCTTTGAATATTAGTGCTTCGAAAAAAACACTTTTCAGGCAAACTTCAAAAGCTTCAACGTCAAATATTAGGACTGCGGTACGTGGCTATAGTTATCGTGAATAAAAATCAACTTATCCACTCTGTGTGGACTGAGGCCATTTCTTTTCTAAGTCACTATCACAGTCACTATCAGGCCTACCTACAAAAATAGTCTTTCTGCGGTCACACTAGTTGCAGGAATAGACAATAACTTGCTGGCAAGTGTGGTGACGTAGGAAATTTCATCGCGATTGTGTCTTCAGAACGGAAGAACTTTGCCGTCACCGTCGTCGTTAGTTTCTTCCTATGTCTTTAAAAGGATGAAGTGTAGTGCAACTTGATTCCTGATCGACTCCAGCTCTTCCCGACTCGCTTTTTCTTTTTTATACAACCTTCTTGTTCTCTTTTCAGCCTTCTTTTTTTGGCAATGCTTCTTCTACCTAGAAAAATCTAAAAGAACATCCATGTTTCACATGACCTCTTTTCCACATCATCCAAGAGATAGAGGTCAAGGCACATTTTTTTATAGAGGTATCACCATTAGCCACTAATCCTCTGATTAATTTTCATTAAAATCAATTATTGAAAATTTCAAAAATTGTTTTTAATGAAAATTAAATAAAACAAGTTCTTACTAAGCCAAATATAAGGAATGTATATTTTTTTAAAATATTTAGTATGGTCCACTAAGCCTCCCTTAGAGCCGCTGGTTTACATTTATAAAATTCACATATATTGTGTATTAAATTTAAAAAAAAAACCTCTTTTCTATACCATCCAAGAGGTAGAGATCTAGGTACGATTTTTTTTAGAGGTTTCGACAGTTTCTTTTGACTCGTTAAGATTACTTGTAAATAGTACAAGCAAGTGAGAAACAAGTAGCCCACTTACTAGTTATCTACTATAGCCACTAATCCTCTCTTTGATTTTTATCAATTATATTTACTCAAATTTAATACATATACATTTTGAAAAAGTATTGAGTATCTTACGCTAAGTTTTTCAGAGGCCAAGTTTTCCCATATGAAGTAACTTTAAGGGGAAGATTAATTCTAAAATAATTTAAGTAAAACAATTTATAATTTGTGTAATTTTAATAAGACATTCCAGTTTCGAACTTTTTTATATATTTTAAATGGCGGATCTGTAATACCAAAATATTTTGAGCCTTATAGCAGTAAGATATTTGAATGTGTATTACAAGTCCTCTTCACTAAAAAAGCATTGGGTATCAACCATGGACGCCCATATGAGGAGCAGAGGGGGCTTCAGCCCCCCCCTCCTGGCTGAATGATGCTGCCTTATATTTTAAATTTTTGTTTTGAGATTTCTATTATACAGCATTGGAAGTTACGATTAGACCAGGTGAGCCCCCTCCTCCTGAAAGTCAGCCTATGGGCGCTCATGGTATCATCCCCTAAGCAAACATCAAAACCCCATTTAGCAGTAATAACAATTATCATTGTTAGCAGCAATTCTTATTAATATTTATATCTTAAACATTGTAGTTGATTTTCCTTGAAAGGTATACAGATAATTTTGTCATATCTATAATGCTGACTACTTGATTTTCATTGATGATTGATGGGAATGCATGGTTGTGTTCTTCAAAATACAAAATAATTCTTAAAATTCAGGAAAGTCTTTTAAAACATACAAAATACTTCTTAAAAAACACAAATATTTTTACAAAAGTATTCATACAATAAAAATACATCCACTCAGGCTACATCTTGTTTTTTAAGAAAATGAAAATAGATTCTTAAACAAGCTTCTTTTGGCTACCAAACGCACTTTTTCATATTCAAAATAAATTTTTAAAAATACACAATACAACATTCACATACAAATCAAGACATAATGAATAATTTGATGTGTTTGTGGAAAGTGCACGTACCAGATATGCCTGTTCCCATCAGTTTAAAGACTGATGGACGGCTGGAACCAATACGGTTGCTTCCTTTCGTTCTTGCTCTCTTCTGCATAAATTTCAAATGAAAGTTATAAACACAAAGTAAGTCCACAAAATACAAAATAGTTAAAAAAAAATACAAAATAGTTAATTCAAAATACAAAATAGTTTTTACAAAACAAATAAAATTTCACATAAATACAATCAGCGCTGACAAAAGTATATCAAACTCTTACGGAATATATACAAGATCTAACAACATCCAAAATAGTTCTCACAAAACAAAAATAATAATTACAAAATACAAAATAGTTCTTGTAATTACATAATACCTCATACAAAATCCAAATAATGCTCTTAACGAAAATAGAATAGTTCTTAAAAAAAATACATAATAGTTAAAAAATGCAAAATGATTCTTAGAATTACAAATAGTACATACAAAAGTAAATCTAGCTTTTACAGAATATATAAAAGATCTAACAACATCCAAATTAGTTCTTAAAAAAGCAAAATATTTAATGTAAAATACAAAATATTTTTTGCAATTGCAAAATATCGGATATAAACGCCAAATAAGCCTCTGAATGAATATAAATAGTTTTTAAAAAATACAAGAGAGCTATAAAAATACAAAATGATCCTTAGAAAATATAAAATATGTCTTACAAAATGCGAAATAGTTCTTACAAAACAGAATAATTCTTCCAAAATACAAAACAGTTGCAGCGAAATTCAATATAATTCTTAAAAAATATAAAAAATCTCGCATAGTCCAAAATAGTTTATACAAAATAGTTTTCATGGAATAAAATATAAAACATATTAAATAAAATAAAATATACAAATACAAAATTGTTCTTACAAATAAAAAAAAAATATTAGCTACATACTTCATACATATATACTTCATACAAAACGCAAAATAATTCCTACAATATAGTTCTTACAAAGAAAGATAATCTTTATAAAACACAAATAATACTATACAAATAAAATATACAAATACAAAATAGTTCTTACAAAATAAAAAATATTAGCTACATACTTCATACATATATACTTCAAACAAAACACAAAATAGTTCTTACAAAGAAATATAATCTTTATAAAACACAAATATTACCTAAGACATTCAACATAGTTAGAAAATACAAAATAGTTCTTACAAAATACAAAAAAAAATACAAAACTAATACACAATATACAAAATACACAATAATACAAAAATTTTATATATACAAAATACTTCCTAAAAAACCCAAAATGTTATTACTAAACATAAAATAGTTCTTAGAAACTATAAAAAATATTTTATTTACACAAAATAGCTTCAACAAAACATAAAATACTTCTTACAACGTTTCAAAATAGTGTTTAAAAACCAAATCTTACGAAATACAAAATTGTTTCTACAAAATAGAAAATAGTTTTTACCAAATACAAAACAGTTTTTACAAAGTACAAAATAGCTTCATACAAAATACAAACTAGTTCTTTCAAAACCCAAAATGGTTCTTATAAAATCAAAAATCATTCTTACAAAATATACAATAAAGATCTTATTAAATATAAACAACAATAAAGACCACACTGCATTTCCATAATAAGCACAAACAAAAGGTAAAACAACAGGTATATTTTTTAGGATAGTGAAGCTCAAACTTCAAATGAATATTTCGACCCTATATCCAAGGGCTGTCCTCAGAAAAATAAAAAGAATATTTGCATATATATATATATATATATATATATATATATATATATATATATATATATATATATATATATATATATATATATATATATATATATATATATATATATATATATATATATATATATATATATATATATATATATATATATATATATATATATATTATATATATAAGTAGAATGCTAATATTGAATTTGCGTAGACATATAGGAATCTCCATGCTATTTGCCGAGACATATAGGAAAAACATTTCCAGAGCATGTACTTATGGACTTGCTTGCCTTATGTTCCTTGGCGTCTTTCCAGAGCATGTACTTATGAATTCTTATGAATTCTAGTCGACTATGTTCCCTCCCATGCTATTCTAAGGGTTTATGTTCCCTCCCATGCTATTCTAAGGGCTTATGTTCCCTCCCATGATATTATGAGGGCTCTTATTCCCTCCCATGCTATTCTAAGAGTTTATGTTCCCTCCCATGTTATTCTAAGGACTTATGTTCCCTTCCATGCTATTCTCTAGCGCTATGTTCCTTCCATTGTTATTCTAGCAGACTATGTTCCTTCCGGTGTTATTTGGGGAGATTACGTTCCTTGGCCCCTTTGAAGAAAAAGGATTAAAGTGATTAGCAATTACGAGCAGGGATTCCCCGCTGTTTTGTTTTTTTAAATCGAAAACTAGAGATTGTCAAATTGCGTATTTAGGAATTGTTTTGATTGACATTTTTGTTAAAAGGGATAAGGATTTCGCATATTGGACACTATGAACGATATTAATTAATGTTTTGAATAATAGTAGTGTGATTGATTCTGATTAGTGATTGGATAATTATTTAACAAGAAATCTCTGAATAAAATATTTTTTGGGGGGAGATTGGTTGATTGTGTACTGTATAATACACAAGTGATGTTTGGACAGTGTTGTCAATTTAAAATAGTTTAACGTTATACTATACGAAGAAGTTGGTACTAAGAGGGGTGTAGATGACAAGAAAGGAATTTTAATAATGAAATTCAGAACAAACCTTAGAAATTCTTGCAAAAAAAGTAGTAAGGTGTATGTGAGTACGAACCATCAAGGATCATAAGCACCAACGACCCTAACCAGCAGAGACATCAACCCCCCAAAGGTCCCCTATCCCTAACTCGAAGGGCGCCCCCTCCCTCCAACTTTTTGGCCTCCCCTCCCCATTTTTTTTTAATTTTTTTTAACATGATATATTTTTTTCAACTTTTTTTTACATGTCTTCGAATGAGATGAAACAGACTTAAATTCAGTAGTGTCTTGTTGTGCTTTACCTTGTCACAGTTACATTCTCTTGATTTTTCAATGTTCATTTTGGATTTCTTTCATTGAAATGTAAAAGTTAGAATATTTCAGTAGTGTTTTGTTGTGCTTTACCTTGTCACAGTTACATTCTCTTGATTTTTCAAAGTTCATTTTGAATTTCTTTCGTGAAATGCAGGAGTTGGAATACTTCACTAGTGTTTTTTCGTGGTTTACCATATCACACTTACATTCTCTCGATTTTTCAAAGTTCCTTTTGAATTTCTTACGATGAAATGCAAGAGTTGGAATATTTCAGTAGTGTCTTGTCGTGCTTTACCAGGTCACAGTTACATTCTATTGACTTTCCAAAGTTCGTTTTGTATTTCTTTCGTTGAAATGCAAACTTTTGAATATTTCAGTAGTGTTTTGTCGTAGTTTACTTTGTCACAGTTAAATTCTCTTGATTTTTTCGAATTTCATTTTTGATTTTATTCGTTGAAATGCAAGAGTTGGAATATTTCAGTAGTGTTTTGTCGTGGTTTACCTTGTCACCGTTACATTCTCTTGATTTTTCAAAGTTCATTTTGGATTTATTTCCTTGAAATGCAAGAGTTGGAATATTTCAGTAGTGTTTTGTAATCTAAGTTCATTTTGGATTTATTTCCTTGAAATAGAAGAGTTGGAATATTTCAGTAGTGTTTTGTTATGGTTTACCTTGTCACAGTTACATTCTCTTGATTTTTCAAAGTTCATTTTGGATTTCTTTCGTTGAAATGCAAGAGTTGGAATATTTCAGTAGTGTTTTATCATGGTTTACCTTTTAACAGTTAAATTATCTTGATTTTTCAAAGTTCATTTTTTGGATTTCTTTCGTTGAAATGAAAGAGTTTGAATATTTCAGTAGTGTTTTTTTATGGTTTACCTTGTCACAGTAACATTCTCATAAATTTTCAAAGTTCATTTTGGATTTCTTTCCTTGAAAGGCAAGGGTTGGAATACCATTTTTCGTTAAGTGTCGAAGAGAGAGAGATTTATTTTAAACAAACAATCAATTTAACATAAGTTTAGTGGCCACCCCAAGAAGTAAAAACTTGTCCAAGGGGGTGGCAAAAATACACTAACATAACAAAACAACAATAAAAAAAAACGAAAAAAATAATAACCTATCTATAACACAGTCCCCAAACAGCACCACAAACCTTAAACCTTAACATTTTCATTAAATTTGCAATCATATTCATAATCATCACCCCCAGGAGCCATAAAAATTTAACAATATAATTATTAAAAAAAAAAAAAAAAAAAAAAAAAAAAACCTAAAATTCATACTTACTAAAAAGCATCCCTTTAATTACTATCTTAAACGAAGAAATATCACCTATATATTTTATATTTTGATCAAGATGGTTCCAACTTCTGATCCCCCTGTGAAGCAAAGAAAACATCGATCGGGCCGAAACTACCAGTGGAATATTAATCTCTGCAGATGACCTAGTATCATAATCATGGACAAAAGATCTCAGGTTAGCCAAGCTATCAAAACACGGGAGGTGTATACCCCACTGAATTCTAAAAATTAATAGAAGTGTATACAACTCCCTTAATCCGGAAGCTGGCAGTATCTTTACACGCTCATACACGTTTCTTACCGAATCCCGGGGTTGTAGGCCCTCTAACAGCCGAACAGTGTTGTTTTGTAGAACTCGTACTAGCCGAACAATAGAAGGAAATGTGTCAAGCCAAACGCTACTGCAATACAATATATATGGATGGATAAGGGAATAATAAAGAAGGCGCATAACAAAAGGAGGAAAAAAATGCTTAAGTTTTCTCATTATACCCAGGTTACGAGACACGGTTTTCAAAACATAATGTACATGGTGCTTGAATGATAAAACATCATCAATATAAATCCCCAGGTACTTATAAGAACACACCCGCTTTAAAGCTCCAGACTGTGTTACAATATCCTGAAACCATGGATAAAAATCTGGTGAACGGGAAAAAATAACAAAATTAGTCTTACCCAGATTAATCTTTAATCTATTTACCCTCAACCAGGAATATAACCTATCAATAGCATCTTTCATCGATGTCTGAAGTAATTCTTCTGTCTTAGCGGTACTAACAGCAACTGTGTCATCAGCAAATAATGACACCGTCTCATTCCTGGGATTTTTGACCATATCACTAACATTAAAACAACAACCTGGGATACAATCAGGCATATCATTAATATACAATAAAAAAAGAATCGGACCAAGAAATGACCCCTGCGGGACACCACTAGTCACTGGGCGGGCGCCTGATTGTATACAAGTCATCTCTATAAACTGGTACCGGTTACTAAGGAAACTCCGTATAAAGTCAAGAGCTTTACCTCGGATCCCATAGACCTCACATTTTTCCAGGAGTAGGCCATGGTCAACTGTATCAAAAGCCTTCTGTAAGTCTAGAAACACTGCACCAACCTTAAATCCTTCATCTAAAGCTATGTTAATTATACTAGTCAAAAATATCAATGCATCCTCTGTCTTCCTATCTTTTCTGAAACCGAACTGATTATTATTCAACAATTTAAACTTCTCTAAAAAATAGGTCAACCGATTACTAAAACACTTTTCAATAACACTTGTCAGAGTGAATAAATTCATTATCAACATTCTTTGTCAGATACATCAAATAAAATTGACAAAATCTAAGTATCAGAGTGACTGAATTCTATATCAACATCCTTTTCTCGGATACATAGGATAAAATTGACAGAATATAAGTGTCAGTGTGAATTAATTTTTTTTATCAGCATCTTTTGTCAGATACATCAAATAAAATTGACAAAATCTAAATTTCAGAATGAATAAATTCATTATCAACATCCTTTTTCGGATATGTCGGATAAAATTGACAAAATATAAGTGTAGGAGTGAATAATTTTTTTTTATCAACATCCTTTTGTCAGACACATCAAATAAAATTGACAAAATCTAAATTTTAGAATGAATAAATTCATTATCAACATCCTTTTTCGGATATGTCGGATAAAATTGACAAAATATAAGTGTCAGAGTGAATAATTTTTTTTTTATCAACATCCTTTTGTCAGACACATCAAATGAAATTGACAAAATCTAAATTTCAGAATGAATAAATGCTTTAACAACATCCTTTATCGGATATGGCGGATAAAATTGACAAAATCTAAATTTCAGAATGAATAAATTCTTTATCAGCATCCTTAGTCGGATATATTGGATAAAATTGGCAAAATATAAGTGTCAGAGTGAATAAATTTTTTTATCAACATCCTTTGGCAGATACATCGGATAAAATTGACAAAATCTAAATTTCAGAATGAATAAATGTTTTAACAACATCTTTTATCGGATATGTTGGATAGAATTGACAAAATCTAAGCATCAGAGTGATTAAATGCTACATCAATATCCTTATCTCAGATACATAGGATTAAATTGACAAATTCTAAGTGTTAGAGTGAATAAATTTTTTTTATAAACATCCTTTGGCAGATACATCGGACAGAATTGACAAAATCTTAATTTCAGAATTAATGAATTTATTATCAACATCCTTTGTCGGATATGTCGGATAAAATTGACAAAATCTAAGTATCAGAGTGACTAAATTCTATATCATCATCCTTTTATCGGATACATAGGATAAAATTGACAAAATCTAATTGTCAGTGTGAATAAATTTTTTTTATCAGCATCCTTTGTCAGATACATCAAATAAAACTGACAAAATCTAAATTTCAGAATGAATAAATTCATTATCAACATCTTTGTCGGATATGTCGGATAAAATTGACAAAATATAAGTGTCAGAGTGAATAAATTTTTTTTAATCAACATCCTTTGTCAGATACATCAAATAAAATTGACAAAATCTAAATTTCAGAATGAATAAATGCTTTAACAACATCTTTTGTCAGATACATCAAATAAAATTGTCATAATCTAAGTATCAGAGTGACTGAATTCTATATCAACATTCTTTTCTCAGATAAATAGGATAAAATTGACAGAATCTAAGTGTCCGTGTGAATAATTTTTTTTTATCAGCATCCTTTGTCAGATACATCAAATAAAATTGATAAAATCTAAATTTCAGAATGAATAAATTCATTATCAACATCCTTTGTCGGATGTCGGATAAAATTGACAAAATATAAGTGTCAAAGTGAATAATTTTTATTTTATCAACATCCTTTTGTCAGACACATCAAATAAAATTGACAAAATCTAAATTTCAGAATGAATAAATGCTTTAACAAATCCTTTGTCGGATATGGCGGATAAAATTGTCAAAATATAAGTGTCAGAGTGAATAAATTTTTTTATCAACATCCTTTGGCAGATACATCGGATAAAATTGACAAAATCTAAATTTCAGAATGAATAAATGCTTTAACAACATCCTTTATCGGATATGTCGCATAAAATTGACAAAATCTAAGTATCAGAGTGACTAAATTCTATATCAACATCCTTTTCTCGGATACATAGGACAAAATTGAAAAATTCTAAGTGTTAGAGTGAATAATTTTTTTTTTATCAACATGCTTTGGCAGACACATCGGATAAAATTGACAAAATATAAATTTCATAATGAATAAATTTATTATCAACATCCTTTGTCGGATATGTCGGATAAAATTGACAAAATCTAAGTATTCTAAGAAAATTAAATCTAAGAAAATTATGTTGATATAGAATTTAGTCACTCCAATACTTATATTTTGTCGATTTTATGCGACATATCCGATAAAGGATGTTGTTAAAGCATTTATTCATTCTGAAATTTAGATTTTGTCAATTTTATCCGATGTATCTGCCAAAGGATGTTGATAAAAAAATTTATTCACTCTGACACTTATATTTTGTCAAGTTCATCCGATATATCTGACGAAGGATGTTGATATAAAACTTATTCATTATGGTAGTTAGATTTTTTCAATTTTATCCTCCATATCTAACAGAGGATGTTTTTAAAGCATTTATTCATTCTTAAAGTTGGATTTTGTCATTTTTATTTGATTCATCTGACAAAGTTATGTTGATAAAAAAATTATTCACTCTGACACTTATATTTTGTCAATTTTATCCGACATATCTTAAAAAGGATGTTGATAATGAATTTATTCATTCTGAAATTCAGATTTTGTCAATTTTATTTGATGTATCTGACAAAGGATGCTGATAAAAAAAATCATTCACACGGACACTTAGATTCTGTCAATTTTATCCTATGTATCTGAGAAAAGGATGTTGATATAGAATTCAGTCACTCTGATACTTAGATTATGACAATTTTATTTGATGTATCTGACAAAGGATGTTGTTAAAGCATTTATTCATTCTAAAATTTAGATTTTGTCAATTTTATTTGATGTATCCGACAAAGGATGTTGATTTAAAAAAATTTATTCACTCTGACACTTATATTTTGTCAATTTTATCCGACATATCCGACAAAGGATGTTGTTAAAGGATTTATTCATTCTGAAATTTAGATTTTGTCAATTTTATTTGATGTGTCTGACAAAAGCATGTTGATAAAAAAAATTATTCACACTGGCGCTTAGATTCTGTCAATTTTATCCTATGTATCCGAGAAAAGGATGATGATATAGAATTTAGTCACTCTGATACTTAGATTTTGTCAATTTTATCCGACATATCCGACAAAGGATGTTGATAATAAATTTATTAATTCTGAAATTTAGATTTTGTCAATTTTATCCGATGTATCTACCAAATGATGTTGATAAAAAAAATTATTCACTCTAACACTTAGAATTTGTCAATTTTATCCTATGTATCCGAGAAAAGGATGTTGATATAGAATTTAGTCACTCCGATACTTAGATTTTGTCAATTTTATCCGACATATCCGATAAAGGATGTTGTTAAAGCATTTATTCATTCTGAAATTTAGATTTTGTCAATTTTATCCGATTTATCTGCCAAAGGATGTTGATACAAAAATCTATTCACTCTGACACTTATATTTTGACAATTTTATCCGACATATCCGACAAAGGATGTTGATATAGAATTTATTCATTCTGAAATTTAGATTTTGTCAATTTTATCCGCCATATCTGACAGAGGATGTTGTTAAAGCATTTATTCATTCTGAAATTTAGATTTTGTCAATTTTATTTGATGTGCCTGACAAAAGGATGTTGATAAAAAAAATTATTCACTCTGACACTTATATTTTGTCAATTTTATCAGACATATCAGAAAAAGGATGTTGATAATGAATTTATTCATTCTGAAATTCAGATTTTGTCAATTTTATTTGATGTGTCTGACAAAAGGATGTTGATAAAAAAATTATTCACTCTGAGACTTAGATTCTGTTAATTTTATCCTATGTATCTGAGAAAAGGATGTTGATATAGAATTCAGTCACTCTGATACTTAGATTATGACAATTTTATGTGATGTATCTGACAAAGGATGTTGTTAAAGCATTTATTCATTCTGAAATTTAGATTTTGTCAATTTTATTTGATGTATCTGACAAAGGATGTTGATTTAAAAAAAAATTTCACTCTGACACTTATATTTTGTCAATTTTATCCGACATATCCGACAAAGGATGTTGATAATGAATTTGTTCATTCTGAAATTTAGATTTTGTCAGTTTTATTTGATGTATCTGACAAAGGATGCTGATAAAAAAATTTATTCACATTTGCGCTTAGATTCTGTCAATTTTATCCTATGTATCCGAGAAAAGGATGATGATATAGAATTTAGTCCCTCTGATACTTAGATTTTGTCAATTTTATCCGACATATCCGACAAAGGATGTTGATAATGAATTTATTCATTCTGAAATTTAGATTTTGTCAATTTTATCCGATGTATCTGCCAAAGGATGTTGATAAAAAAATTATTCATTCTAACACTTAGAATTTGTCAATTTTATCCTATGTTTCTGAGAAAAGGATGTTTATATAGAATTTAGTCACTCTGATACTTAGATTTTGTCAATTTTATCCGACATATCCGATAAAGGATGTTGTTAAAGCATTTATTCATTCTGAAATTTAGATTTTGTCAATTTTATTCGATGTATCTGACAAAGGATGTTGATGTAAAAATTTATTCACTCTGACACTTATATTTTGACAATTTTATCCGACATATCCGACAAAGGATGTTGATATAGAATTTATTCATTCTGAAGTTTAGATTTTGCAAATTTTATCCGCCATATCCGATAAAGGATGTTGTTAAATCATTTATTCATTCTGAAATTTAGATTTTGTCAATTTTATTTGATGTGTCTGACAAAAGGATGTTGATAAAAAAAGATTATTCACTCTGTTACTTATATTTTGTCATTTTTATCCGACATATCCGACAAAGGATGTTGATAATGAATTTGTTCATTCTGAAATTTAGATTTTGTCAATTTTATTTGATGTGTCTGACAAAAGGATGTTGATAAAAAAAAATTATTCACTCTGACACTTATATTTTGTCAATTTTATCTGACATATCCGAAAAAGGATGTTGATAATGAATTTATTCATTCTGAAATTTAGATTTTATCAATTTTATTTGATGTATCTGACAAAGGATGCTGATAAAAAAAATTTATTCACACTGACACTTATATTCTGTCAATTTTATCCTATGTATCCGAGAAAAGGATGTTGATATAGAATTCAGTCACTCTGATACTTAGATTTTGTCAATTTTATTTGATGTATCTGACAAAGAATGTTGATAATGAATTTATTCACTCTGACACTTAACGGAAAATGGTTTTCAAACTCTTGCATTTCTTTTCAAGGAAAGAAATCCAAAAATGAACTTTGAAAAATCAGGCGAATGTAACTGTGACAAGGTAAACCATAACAAAACACTACTGAAATATTCCAACTCTTGAATTTCAAAGACTGAAATACACAATTAACTGTGAGAAATCAAGAGAATGTAACTGTGACAAGGTAAACCACGACAAAACACTACTGAAATATTCCAACTCTTGTATTTCAAGGAAATAAATCCAAAATGAACTTTGAAAAATCAAGAGAATGTAACTGTGACAAGGTAAACCACGACAAAACACTACTGACATATTCCAAAACTTGCATTTCAACGAAAGAAATCCAAAATGAACTTTGAAAAATCAAGAGAATGTAACTGTGACAAGGTAAACCACGATAAAACACTACTGAAATATTCAAACTCTTGCATTTCAACAAAAGAAATTCAAAATGAACTTTGAAAAATCAAGAGAATGTAACTGTGACAAGGTAAAGCACAACAAGACACTACTGAAATATTCCAACTCTTACATTTCACGAAAGAAATTCAAAATGAACTTTGAAAAATCGAGAGAATGTAACTGTGACAAGGTAAAGCACAACAAAGCATTACTTAAATATTCCAACTCTTGCATTTCAACGAAAGAAATTCAAAATGAACTTTGAAAAATCAAGAGAATGTAACTGTGACCTGGTAAAGCACAACAAGACACTACTGAAATATTCCAACTCTTGTATTTCAAGGAAAGAAATCCAAAATAAACATTTAAAAAACATGAGATTTTAACTTTGACAAGGTAAACCACGACCAAACACTACTGAAATATTCCAACTCTTACATTTCAAGGAAAGAAATTCAAAATGGAATTTGAAAAATAAAGAGAATGTAACTGTGACAAGGTGAAGCACAACAAAACACAACTGAAATATTCCAACTCTTGCATTTCAACGAAAGAAATCCAAAATGAACTTTGAAAAATCAAGAGAATGTAACTGTGACAAGGTAAAGCACAACAAGACACTACTGAAGTATTCCAACTCTTGCATTTCAACGAAAGAAATTCAAAATGAACTTTGAAAAATTAAGAGAATGTAACTGTGACAAGGTAAACCACGACAAAACACTACCGAATTTAAGTTTGTTTCATCTAATTCGAAGACATGTAAAAAAAATAGTTGAAAAAAATATATCATGCTAAAAAAAAATAAAAAAAAAATGGGGAGGAGGGGCCAAAAAATTGAAGGGAGGGGGCGCCCTTCGAGTTTGGGATAGGGGACCTTTGGGGGGTTCATGTCTCTGCTGGTTAGGGTCGTTGGTGCTTATGATCCTTGATGGTTCGTACTCACATACACCTTCCTACGTTTGTTGCAAGGATTTCTAAGGTCTGTTCTGAGTTTCATTATTAAAATTCTTTTCTTTTCATCTACACCCCTCTTAGTATCAACTTCTTCGTATAGTATAACGTTAAACTATTTTAAATTGACAACACTTTCCAAACATCACTTGTGTATTATACAGTACACAATCAACCCATCTCCCCCAAAAAATATTTTATTCAGAGATTTCATGTTAAATAGTTATCCAATCACTCAAGGCCGTATCCAGGGGAGGGGTTACCCGGTTTGAACCCCCGCCCCCGAAATTTTTGACCGACTCGAAAAAAAGTCGAAAATTAGTAAAACCTAGGTAATAATCAGTAAAATTAGTCGAAAACTGAGTCAAAAATTAGTAAAACCCCCCCAAAAAAGTAAAAAATTGGTAAAACCCCCCCTGAACAAAAATCCTGGATACGGCCCTGCAATCACTAATTAGAATCAATCACACTCCTATTATTCAAAACATTAATTAATGTCGTTCATAGTGTCCAATTTGCGAATTCCTTATCCCTTTTTGCAAAAATGTCAATCAAAACAATTACTAAATACGCAATTTGAAAATTTCTAGTTTTCGATTTAAAAAAAAAACAGTGGGAATCCCCATTCGTAATTACTAATCACCTTAACCCTTTTTCTCCAAAGGTGCCAAGGAACGTAATCTCCCCAAATAACACCGGAAGGAACATAGTCTGCTAGAATAACAATGGAAGGAACATAGCGCTATAGAATAGCATGGAAGGGAACATAAACCCTTAGAATAGCATGGGAGGGAACATAAACTCTTAGAATAGCATGGGAGGGAAAATAGAATAGCATGGAAGGGAACATGAGCCCTTAAAATAGCATGAAAGGGAATATAAGTACTTATAATAGTATTGGATGGGACATAAACCCTTAAAATAGCATGGGAGGAACCATAGTCGACTAGAATCCATAAGTACATGCTCTGGAAAGACGCCAAGAAACATAAGGCAAGCATAATCCATAAGTACATGCTCTGGAAATGTTTTTCCTATATGTCTCGGCAAATAGCATGGAGATTCCTATATGTCTACGCAAATTCAATATTAGCATTCTACTTATATATATATATATATATATATATATATATATATATATATATATATATATATATATATATATATATATATATATATATATATATATATATATATATATATATATATATATATATATATATAAATGTATTGGCTTTATGTGTATATTTGCTTTATATAAACCAAAAAATAAACAGGACAATATGACTTATCTGCATATCTTTCAAGATAAAATTAACAACAAAGTTTTAAGAAACTAATAGTAATAAGATTACTGCTAATAATAAAAACATCGAAAAATACATAATATTTCACCTTATTTCTGAACAGTCTGTATATTATTTCTTGTTATTCTTAAAATTAGAGTATTCTCAAATACTCTTGTGCAGATGATTAAGAAATGGTTACTTTGAAAATTGCACCAACTTGTAGCTTATTATTTCTTTAGCCTTATCTTGAAGTAAACTATTTTAATAACCTTAAGAAAAAAGTCAGGGAGTAAATTAATCTCAAATTTACAACTCTTACAAATGTGACTCTGTTTTATATTCTACCTTAATTCTAAACATTCTTTCAGCTAATATAATTTTCAATAGTCTCGTAATGAAATCATAGCCTGATCGGTATCTTTAATAAACTCACCATATATGATAGTTCCAGAATTGTTTTCCTAAAAATACTTCTCAAGAAATAGAGCAGATATGGCTGATGGATCAGCCGCATCCATATTGTTTTGACCATAGGCAGCGCGCTAGCGCTGCCTAAGTAAAGAAGGATATGGGTACAATGTTTTTGTTTTGTTTTTTCTTCAGCCGGGCACTTCGTATCGAAGGAGTTGTCGTAGAAACTTCAAAAAGGGCTCATTCGATTTGAAATTAGAGTGGCTAGTGCCCTTTTAAATAGTCAAAAGTAATTGAGGGCAACTAGCCCCCCCCCACGCCCACATTCCCCCAAACACATCCAATCACAAATTTGAGATAGCCATTTTGTTCAGCGTGGTTGATTTCAAGATAGAAAATATGTTTTTGAGGAGGACAATCCCTCACAACCCTCGGGGAAAGGGTTTTAAGTTATGCCCTGAGGGCATATAAGAACGATGTTGGCACAATGTACTATTTATTATTTTTTCCTTTACAGCAG
Organism: Artemia sp. Qi Xiang Cuo; assembly: GCF_049724085.1. Classification (NCBI taxonomy): domain Eukaryota; kingdom Metazoa; phylum Arthropoda; class Branchiopoda; order Anostraca; family Artemiidae; genus Artemia; species Artemia sp. Qi Xiang Cuo. The sequence goes on along the minus strand of NC_142807.1, from coordinate 44,403,750 downwards.
GCCCCTTCATATGGAAGGGGTCATCGTAGAAACTTCAAAAGGGGCTCTTTCGATTGGAAATTGAGAGTTTTAGTGCCCTTTTTAATAGTCAAAAGTGATTGGAGGGCAACTAGCCCCCTCCACGCCCATCATTCCTCCAAACACATCCAATCAAAATTTTGAGATAGCCATTTTGTTCAGCGTAGTTGATTTCCTGATAGAAAATATGTTTTTGAGAAGGACAATCCCCCAGAGCCCTCAGGGCAAGGGTTTTAAGTTATGCCCTGGGGGCACAGAAGGTTTTTAAAGAAGGGGTTGTCGTAGAAACTTCAAAAAAGCTCGTTCGATTGGAAATTCAAAGGGCTAGTGCCCTTTTTAATAGTCAAAAGTGAATGGAAGGCGACTAGCTCCCCCCACCCATTATTTCCCCAAACATCCAAGAAAAATTTTGAGATAGCCATTTTATTCAGCGTAGTTGATTTCCAGATACACAATATATTTCTGAGGAGGACAATCCCCCACAACCCCCAGGGCAAGGATTATAAGTTATGCACTGGGGGCATATAAGGTTTTTATTGAAATCTTTGTCGTAGAAACTTGAAAAAGGTGTCATTCGATTTGAAATTAAATGGGCTAGTACCCTTTTTAATAGTCGAAACTGATTTGAGGGCAGCTAACCACCCTCTCATGCCCACCTTTTCCCCAAACATGGCTAATCGAAATTAGATAGCCATTTTATTCAACGTAGTTGAAAGTTTTGGAAATTAAGTCTTTAAGGATGACAACCCCTCCCCCCACAGCCCTCAGGGCAAGGGTTGTGTGCCCTGGGGGCATATAAAGTTTTTAATGAAAGGCAACTAGCCTCCCTCACGCCCATCCTTCCCCCAAACACATCCAATCAAAATTTTGAGATAACCAATTTGTTCAGCGTAGTTGATTTCCAGACAGAAAATATGTTTTTGAGGAGGACACTCCCCCACAACTCTCAGGGCAAGGGCTTTAAGTTATGCCCTGGGGGCATATAAGGATTTTATAGAAGGTGTTGTCGTAGAAACTTCAAAAGTGGTTCATTTGATTCGAAATTCAAAGGGCTAGTGCCCTTTTTAATAGTCGAAAGTGACTGGAGGGCAAAAAGCCCCCCCCCCCGCCCATCATTCCCCCAAACACATTCAATCAAAATTTTGAGATAGCCATTTTGTTCAGCGTAATAGATATCTAGACAGAAAATATGTTTTGAGGAGGACACCCCCCACAACCCTCAGGGCAAGGGTGTTAAGTTTTGCCCTGGGGGCACATAAGGTTTTTATAGAAGGTGTTGTCGTAGAAACTTCAAAATGGGCTCATTTGATTTGAAATTCAAAGGGCTAGTGCCCTTTTTAATAGTCGAGAGTGATTGGAGGGCACCTAGCCCCCCCCCCCACGTCCATCATTCCTCCAAACACATCCAATCAAAATTTTGAGATTGGAAATTCAAAGGGCTAGTGCCCTTTTTAATAGTCGAAAGTGATTAGAGGACAACTAGCCCCCCGCATGCCCCTCATTCCCCCAAACACATCCAATCAAAATTTTGATACAGCCATTTCATTCAGCGTAGTTGATTTCTAGATAGAAAATATGTTTTTGAGGAGGACACTCCCCCATAACCCTCAGGGCAAGGGTTTTAAGTTATGCCCTGGGGGCATATAAGGTTTTTATAGAAGGCGTTGTCGTAGAAACTTCAAAACAGGCTCATTTGGCTGGAAATTTCAAAGGGCTATTGCCCCTTTTAATAGTCGAAAATGATTGGAGGGCAACTAGCCCCCCCCCCGACCATCATTTCCCCAAACACATCCAGTCAAAATTTTTGAGATAGCCATTTTGTTCAGCGTAGGCTAGTTGATTTCCAGATAGAAAATATGTTTTTGAGGAGGACACTCCCCCACAACCCTCAGGACAAAGGTTTTAGTTATGCCCTGGCAAATTCCATGACTGTGGGGGATTGACATACCCAATATCCCTAGAGACATAGTAACTGAACCGTTGAACTATGTTCAACAAAATTGCTATCTCAAAATTTTGATTGTATGTGTCAGGGAAATTAATATGCTTAGGAGGATGGCTAATTGTCGTCCAATAACTTTTGACTCTTAAATACGCACTAGGACTATTAATTTCCTATCAAATTAGCTTCTCTAAAAATTATATCACATTGCTATCTATGAATTGAAATGAAACTGTTGAAACATTTAGTTGAAATTCCCCCCAAACCTTCCCTAAAAATTTCACCTTAATACCCTTAGCGTTATTAGTTTCAGCAATCACAGGAGTAGTACTAATAGTATACATAAAGAGCCTTCTAGCTGGTTAAAAATCCTCCATTACTTACCCTAAACGGTCCAACTTAATAATGTAACCCATTCTCGAAATAATGCTGTGTCACCCTTTTGACAATTTATATTTCTCATAAGTCATTCTGTTTTAGTTCAATATCCGCCTAAACATTTATTGAAAGCTTCACCTTAATACCTTAGCTTTAATAGTTGTAGTACCATTAGTAGCAGTATGCACATACTACCTTTGGTTTTCTTCAACACCCCCCTTAACACACGCTGGAAGTTTCCACTTAACGTTTACGTTAAGAGTCAATTTGATCGGCTCCATCCAAATTATTCGGTTATGGTGGTGCTTTTTGCAACTCTTATCATTTCCTATATGTTTCGATCGGCGTTTTTTATTGGTCAATAGCAAAACATAGGGCGGACCGAAGCCAACCAATGTAATTCATTCTTGTTTAGCATCTGATTTTGACAACTACGGTATACGGAGATTTTACTGCGATGTATTGAGCCGACGGCTTTCTGATAATATTTTGAAATGAGGTTGAAGAACGAAAGAAATAACGGCTGAGGAGTTTTTGGCAACTGGCATTTTTTTCAGGTTTGGCTGTAAATCTAAAATGCTTGTTTTCTAGTCAAATTACTAGTTGTTTTTTCCTTCAAGGATTCTTGCACAGTATAGTTTATTTGGGTTAGCTAGCAATCTTTAGTGCGATTGAAAAGCATTACAAAAAAAAATTCCTATAATTTCACTCTGTTTCTCTATTTACAAAAAAAAAATAGAGATAAAAGAGGGGTTTAAACTGAATTAAGCTTCTTCCACTACTTTATTTAAATTAAACTCGATTTTTTTCTCTTATGCTTGTTTTAGAGTCAATAACCACTAGGTTGATTTCCCTGTTGGGGAAGTATGTAGCACATTTTTGTCTAGCATTTTGTGAGGTGATAGCTTTCTTATTGCAAAACAAAACAAAACATTTGTTATAAAATGAAAGATTTCATTTATATTCGTACCAGACCGCCAGAATCTGAACATTTCTTTTAAAAAATATACAGATGTAGAAGTACAGACCTCAAACAATGTGGTAAAGAGAGGTTGACCGCAGGCACTTCAGAGGTATATATATATTTTTAATTTCATATCATTTTCGAAAATACAAAATCACGTTTGTACCGTAAAAACTGGTTTACTTCGTAAGGAGCTTAGCATAGGCGATATTGTACATTTTATGCCAGAGTTCCACCAAGGTAACGCTTGTCGAAAAAAAAAAAAATTTTATGAATGCCCAAAGCCGTCTCCAAGTGGGAGGAGTTGCTGGATTTGACCCACCCCCTCCCCGATATTTTTGTCGTAATTGTATAAACGTACAAAAAATGTTATTCACTTATTTTTGAAGTTTTCTTGTACCCCCCCCAAAAAAAAAAACTCCCACCCCAAAGAACAATCCTGGATACGCCCTTGCGAATGATATGTGTTTTTTCTTGATTTTAGCTTCAAACTCATATTTCAGAAGCAGAAACCTAAGATGGCAAGAAACTGGTTAGAAAAGATTGCAACACTCATTTGTCTCCAACTATTCTTGAAAATAACTAACAATTTACTCGTTGAGAAGAGTTTTATTCATAGCTCATATCTTAGGTTTAACATCAATAACACAAGACATATACAACAAAGCAAATGTAACATATCAGCAAGATACATACTCTTATTGTAGGCTAGTTTACCTCTTTTGGTTTCGGTAAGAGTAGAAAGTAATGTTATTTTTTTGGTAGATAAAAAAAATAAAGAAAATAAATATCAAACGATTTTTTGTAACTAGCTCTTTCCAGGTCCACCGTTATAGAAGAAGCTGGAGGTACTCGGGCAATGTTCAGGCAGGAGGGGGTGGCGACAGACACCTTAAATAGTGCATTACAAGGCGCATAAAAAAAAAATTACCAAAAAAATAATTGTTTGGCTATGCTGATTCCAAAAATATCGAGTTCTTTAATGTTGAAGTTAATCATCGAAAGTTACGAGCACGAGCAAATTCACAGAATTTAAGAAAACGGGGAAACCCCCCCCCCCTCCAAAAGGCAAGCGATACTCACGAAAATCTAACCATTAAATTCAACATATCAGAGAACCCTAGCAGTGGCGGATCCAGGGGGCGAGGGGGCCCCCCGCTAGCGTAGTCTAAAGTAGTGTAATTTACTTAATTAACTCAAGTTTGCGTTAATTAAACTTGCTCATAATGCAAGTTTATTGGATCAACCTATTTTACGCCCCCCCCTCCAAAATTTTTTTTAGATCAACCTCTTTTGCGCCCCCCCCCCCTAAAAAATCCTGGAACCACCCCTGAACCCTAGTATAGAGATTCTCTATGCTAGGGTATAAAGAAATTCGGGTTCTTTTTGCCCCAAAGAGGACAAAATTAATATTGATAAAATATTATGATATAGGCAATCGATTTAAGATCATCTATAAACTATACAGGCAATCGACTTAGGATCAGCTATAAGCTATATATTGATATTCCCAGTTTTAGAGGAATGTTATACAGTGGTACATTAGTACCTAGAAAGTCACACAGTCCTAAAAGAGGGGGAGGGGTGCCAGACAGCTCACAATGTATTTTAGCACTCTCCATTAGTTTTTAGCTAAATATGGAGTGAGGTTTAGGGAGAAGGGTTAGGAATTAAACAATAATCTCTTCAGTTCAACTAAGCCACGGAACTGCGGGGTGAGAACTTCCGTCTTGTTGCAGAAAAATGTTTGGTACTTATGTATTATCCCGACCCCACTTAAGAAGTGCAGTTAGAAAGCAATTCTTACTTCATAATATGCAGAATAATTGTAGCTAACATGTTTAGCATGCAGCCCCGTCATACTTAATCCCTAACTCCCCTGATGTGTAAATAAAATATTCCAAATTTTATATTTTCCATGCATTCTGCCACCCGTAACTTGTTTTTCAAGTTTTTGTTTCGTCGCAGATGATGCAATTAACAGGTACACGGGTTGAAATAAGAGACGTATTGCGAGAATAGACTAATAGACGTGTCAAGTGTTTTCTTTGATAGCATAAAAGATATTTTTCATATCAAGGAGGCACACTTGTGCCTCTTTAAAGAGGCGATCCACCACAATGTTAAGCGATTTCCGGTCCTAGCGGTCGCAGAGAGACAGCGGTGATCGCAATTTGTAGCCCAAGCTCCAACTAAGAAACGTGCAAAATTTCACCCCCCCCTCCGACTTTATCTTCATTTCACTCTCCTTCCTTTCACTTTACTTTATACTTTTCACTCTCCTTGTTTGGAAAATAAAGTATTCACTTGGCTGTTCAGGGTTATCCCCTTCAAACAAGGTAAAACTAAGTTCTGAAAGGATTCAATTTTTGCTTCAGTAGCTGGATTTCAAATCGTTCAGTACACCTTTAATCACGTCGACAAATATTCGCTTTACTTTTGTCTAGGATCAAAGTTGAAGATTCCCCTTTTCCTGTCGTCAAAGTTTCGTTTAAAATAAAATAAAGTTTCCTGTTTAAAGAATGTACTATTGAATTTGCAATACCGAAAGAATGTACTATTGTCTTTCTGCTTTAAACGGGTATTCAACAGCATCTTTTTTTTTGAGAGGTGCAGTTTTTTTTTAAGACAGCACCTTTTTAAACGGGGATTCAACAGCACCTTTCTACAACTATTTTAGAGAACTTGCTTTCAATCTGACATGCCAGTCGAAATCCACATATCGAAGCTAGGTGGTTTTCGCTCGACAAAATTTGTCACCTTGTTTCTGATTTTTACAAAATTTAGAGTTTCAGTTGCTGTAGTGGCAGATTACTCTTTACCAACATTTCGTTACCACAAACTGTTTGATAAAACGCGCTGATCTTAGCATGACAACCTTTTGAGCTTATTCTATTTCTATCATTTAGGAGACCAAAGACATTTTTAACACGCCTATAAATACGTGGACTTTTTTTTTTAAATAGGCAAAGAAAAATATAAAATGTCAAAACTTGTATTTACACAATTAATATAACAAAAATTTTGATTTCAGTTCCGAAAGATTTAACATCCTTAATAATATCCTACACCTTTAAGGGATGTTTGAAATAAACACCTTAAGCGGATATTCAATCTCTTTGTTGTGGGAATTGTGTGATCTGGCAACATCATTATTTCAGTCCTTTTGTATCTCTGTCGGCCCAATGATGGGTTTTTCACAAAACTTTTCGGCTCTTTTATCTCATCTCTCCTTGTATTTGGCATTATCGGAGGAGTAAACACTTGCACGTAATCTTTCCTTGAACACTGGAAGGCTGAACATTCACATCCTCTTTCGTTTAGACATGGACTGTTATCAAATTCATGTTTTATACAGCACTCATTAAGGAAATTACACAAGGATATGGAACTTTCAGCAGCAGTACTGTCTTGAACAATTCTAGAAGTGGAATCATCAGGCTGTTTGAAGGAAGGTTCCTCCAACTGGTGCCAGGTTTCTCCAGTGTGTCTCCATATCTGTTTTCTTCCATCAAGCCATATCACCTCATCAGAATACCTTGATGCACTTGAAACTTTTCCAAATAACATGTCTTGAACAGGTCTTGAAGAAGAATTATTAGGCTGTTTGAATGTAGTTTCCTCCAACTGTTTCCAGGTTTTGCCGGTATATCTCCATATCTGCTTTTTTCCATCAAGCCATATAACCTCATCAGAATATTTTGGTGCACTTAAAACTTTTCCAAATAACATGATAAAATAGTTGTTTTCTCTTTGCTTGATAAACTCAAACTATGCATTATTAGTCAGAACCATGCCTTATATTATGAGAGTGACGTCATATCTTCCACCATCTGAAATGCTTAAAATAAGTGACGTCATACCTTCCACCATCTGAAATGCTTTAAAAAGTGACGTCATACCATGTACCATCTCAAATGTTTCTAAATAAAAGTGACGTCATTTCTTCTTAAATATTATCATACAAAACAAGGGCCCCTGGATGATGACGATAATACATTGTAGAAGCCTGAAAACCCAAGGATAGGACAAGCAACAAATTAATTAGTATCATAAATGATTTCAGTTGGACGTCTGTTTTGCATACATTTTGTCTGTGGCTAGTATGTAGACTCAAAGAACTGAACACCTACTATAGTTAAATTTTATTCATTGAAGAAAAGATTTACTTAGGAGAGTTTTTTCTCAAGATTATAGGCTATAAAATGGCAGGAGTAGCAACAAAATTAGCCAAGCCAATTCTGTCCAAAACAGCTTGCCAAAAAGCACAACAGATATTTATTTTAATAACAGTTAATTTTCTTCTGTGCCCAGTTTTTGTAGGTTTGTTTTTCAGTTAAATTTGTGATTATATAATCAACAGGTAGCATATCTACTCTAGGATCTTTTAGAGAGCCTAGTACATTGGGTAAAGTAGCCTACACTTATTGGAACAGAATCTGCATTTTCAAGTGTGATGTATTGTATGTGTAATAAAACTTGGCCTGTCTGCTCTGACATAGCTCTCAAATACCTAATTGCTTGAGGGTAGCCTACTCAAGTCAGCTACATCACTTAAAGTGTAAAAAAACATTATTATACTGTTTGTTTCTGTACATTTCAAGGAGGTACACTTGTGCCTCTTTAAAGAGGCGACCCACCACAATGTTAAGCGATTTCCGGTCCTAGCAGTCACAGAGAGACAGCAGTGATCGCATTTTGTAGCCCAAGCTCCAACTAAGAAACGTGCAAAATTTCACCCCCCCCCTCCGACTTTATCTTCATGGGTAAAAGTGGGCCGGAAGTTTCAACCCTCCGACCACAGCCCCCCTTTAACGTTGCACGATTGGGCTAAAATTTAGAGGTTAAGTATTCCTAGGGCCCGGGAGCTTATCTTCGAAATTTCAGCTCAATCCGATCACTCCTTCCCTGTTTTCCGAAAAACAAATATAGCCACTTAATGTTCATTTCTCTTTCTTTTTTTTTATCAGCCACGCCTACAGGCCACAGTTGAAAACAGATCTAAATGAGTGAGGACTCGTTCGAACTGGAATTCGACCTGTAAGGGCCTTTTTATATTTTCAGACCAGACAAATTATTTCCCGAAATCAAATTTACGAAAAACCTTGTTTTACTATACGAGTTTATGTTAAATTTCCCTGTCACAGCCCCCTTTAACGTTGTCTGATCGGGCTGAAATTGAGAGGATAAGCTTTCCTGGGGCCTGGGAGCTCCTTCCATGTTTTCCAAAAACCAAATATCAAGTTTTGTGGGGATTTGTTTGCGTCAAAAATAGATACGAGAGACTAAAATAATATAACAAGTGTCTCTGTGGTACAATGGTCGCTGTTTCTGACTGTCAGGCGGAAGATCCGGGTTCGATTCCCTGTCAGAGAAAATTTCTTATATAGCCTACTGAATTTAAAGTTTAAAAAAGAAACTCAGTTTCTTTTTTAAATCCAATCTATTAAATCCTTCGGCTCAACAGGCGTCTCCAGGAGAATATCACAGTCGCCCTTCAGGTTACAGATAAGTCTCCACTGCTTTGATAACATGCCGCATACCCACATGCTCGAAGAAAAGTTGAAAAAAGAAAATCTTAGTGTGCATTTGATTTGAGTATTCAGGAATTAAAAGCCTTAACACAAGAATCTTCAAAAGCAGAGGGTTTGGGCGGCGGCAGCCCCCATCTTTAACTCCTGAAAAGATCAGCTAACAGTTAGTCAAGCAATAATAAGTAATAAACCGTACAAAAACGTGCAGAAATTATTTGAAAAAAATCTACATTTTCTATAGAGTTAAAGAGGCTGAGTCACAAGTTCGAACCTTAAAACGTACAGGGATTAGGAGGTACAGTTGGGGGGCTGCCGCCCCCCAAACCCCCGCTTCCGTATACGAAAGGGGCTGTGCCCTCCTCAACGCCTCGCTCTTTACGCTAAAGTTTTACTTTCTCACAACTCTTTTTTTTAAACAACAAAAACTTTAGCGTAAAGAGCGAGGCGTTGAGGAGGGCACAGCCCCTTTCATATATGGAAGCGGGGGTTTGGGGGGGGGGGGCGGCGGCCCCGGCACTGCACCTCCTAATCCCTGTACGTTTTAAGGTTCGAACTTGTGACTTACTGAAACCACTTCTTATTTCAAGCTACCTGTTTTTTTTCTCATAATGTCAAAAAAAACACAATCATAACCATGCTTACCGAAAAAAAGAATGCGTACTGATAGATTAATATACATGGTTCTAGGCGAATACCCCCCGGAAAATACCCCCCCCCCCCGCGGAAAACACCCCCCCCCCCCCTGCGGAAAATACCCCCCGCGGAAAATACCCCCCCCCCCTAAAAATATATCCCCCGTGGAAAATATGGCTTTCGAAATTTGAGTATTTTATTTGAGTTTTATTTTTTTAATTTCTGTAGGGGGATGGAAATTTGGTACTTGTGTATTATGCGCCACTCACTCAAGTTTACGCTGTGTAAAATTCGAAAACACACCGGTTTTTTCTCGTTCGTTACTTTTAAAGTTTCTTCGTTACTTTAGAAATAAATTTGCGCTCTAGATTTGCACATTAGGGGGGGGGGGTAAGCATAACGGGTCTGCATGCAAAATGTGTTTGGTACAATTATTCTGCATATTAGATAGATATACAAATAAGTTTATTTTAAAGCCAAATATACGGCCATGGACACAGTAAAATAACATAAATGAATATAGTGAATGGGGCGGGGGTGTTTAACCCCCCCAAAAATTCCCTTCTCCACGAAAAATACCCCCCCTCCTTTGGAAAGTAACCCCCGCGGAAAATACCCCCTCCTTGGAAAATACCCCTGTGGAAAATAAGGTTTCTAAATTTGAAACTTTTATTTGAGTGTTATTCAGTTTTGTTGAAAAGTGCTAAGGAACGGGAAAAAGAGGATCTTGGATGTTTTTTTATAGGTTAATGGTCATTTCTATTTTTCATTCAATAAAAAACTATTTTTTTTTTCAACCGAAAGTAAGGAGCCGTATAAAAACGTAAAACAAACAGAAATTATTCCAAACATGAGGGAACCTCCTCAATTCCTCGCTCCTTACCCTAAAGTTTGACTTCTTACCGAAATTCTTAAAGAGTAGCTGCTGAACCCTAAGCTCCGTTGAATTGGGATAAAAAAAAATTTTTAAGACACTAAAATAATTTACCCCCTCCGTAGAAAATCCCCCTCCCGCGGAAAGAGATATGAAAGAAGTGGCCCTTCCACAAGACCTTGCTCTTTACGCTAAAGTTTTGACTTTCTGTCCTAATTCTTTAAGAACGATTCCTGAAATATAATGGCCGTTTAGTTAAAACAATAAGCTTTGTTTTTGAATTCTAAAAAAAAACATTAGCGTAAAGAGCGAGGTCTTCAGGGGGAGACAACCCCTTTCATTATACGTAATAAGTTCCGTTAGTTTTAAGTTATGATGTTGCTCCTTATTTTCGGTTGAAATAACTTAGTTTTTAAATTTATTTCTGATCGTTTTTAAATAATACCGGGAAATCCGGCTCTCTCTCCATGAAAAATTCCGGTAGCTGTGTATTATACGACACTCACTCAAGTTTACGATGCGTATTACTCGAGAAGAAACCGGTTTATTTGTTAGTTTCTTCGTTATTTTAGCGACAAATTTGGGCTATATATTTTCACATTGGGGGGGGGGTGCATGCAAATTAAGTTAGGTACAATTATTCTTCATATTATAAGGTAAGAATTGTTTTTTTCTGACTTCGAATTGTACAAATACTTTAAACCCCTCCCCTTATGTGCAAATATTTAGCCCAAATGATGTTTCCCATCTATTATGTCACTTGTCCTTGTCTTGTCTCGCGCTAATCTAAAAGAAACTAACGAAGAAACTGATTTGTTCTCGAGTTTTACACAGCGTAAACTTGAGTGAGTGGCGCATAATACACAAGTACCATTCCTCTCCCCTACAGGATTCTCAAATTTGGAAAGCCTCATTTTCCACGGGGCTATTTTCCAAGAGGGGGGGTATTTTCCGCGGGGGTAAACGCTGGCCACGAATTTTAACATATATAAACAACTAGAACTAAGTAATTGTCACTTAATAATTGTGGTTTGTTTCTATTAATCAGAGTTTGATGTTTCCTTCCATTATTACCCATATTTTGGAGTATCTGTTCAAATCACATTTTATCTAGTAATTGTATTGAAATCTTATAGAAAAATGTTTAATTGGGTCAAGAATGTGACAATAAAGTTATAGATATTGCTTTTTCTATTGTTGGTTTGACATTACGAACCAACTGTTGATGAAAAATAAGGGGGAAAACGATACCTACAAAATTAGTTTTTCAACTATGGCTGTAACAAGTCGAGCCATTAGTTCCATTGTAACGGCAGTGCTTATTACTTGGAAAAAGCGCGAATGGCAAATCTATAAGTATATTTTTTTTTTTCGCAAGCTAACTTTCAAAAGTTTACCCGTAATTCGGTAAAATGAATAAATATGAAGAGAATTTTATAGGAAATAAATGTACATAGGATAATGAAACTTACATAAATAAATTACATTGAGATTTATGTAACTTTGAACATAATAATACCAAAAGAAATAACTCCTTTTGTTCTATAAAGAAAATGTATCGAATTGGATATCCAAGATTAGATAAAAACAGAACAAATGCAAATAAAAAATATTACTTACTTTTTGAATTGTCCCGAGTTTCGCTTCAGCTTCTTTCCTACTTTTTTATTTCCCATAATCAATCACACAGTCCGATACACAGAAAATAATATTCAAATCACTCTAGCCGAGAACTTTTTTGTCTTGTGAGACTGTAACACAGGTATTTCTTGACAGGTAGACAAAACGGTAGCCGCCTATTATAAATGCATTTCAAACAGCCTTCCCAAAGGATCCGCACACATTCTTTGAATGAGAAATAGCGAAGCGAAGCCCATCTATTTTGTAACAACTTAGCAATTTTTGCATTTTATTGCAAGTTTACGTTATTTTCTACAGAAAATTCTAAGTAATATAACAAATCTGGCACGATGACTGCATAGATCTGAAGCTAATGAACAATATGATACAAATACATTGTCTAGTTTGTCAAAATAACAGCTTCAGATTAGTCGCAAAATTCTGTTTTTCAAAAGCATTTTACCGTCAAAAAAAATATTTGAATCATATTTCAAAAATATAATTTGGTGAATTCATAAATCTAAGTCTCAGCTATCGAATAATGCCAAAATTGTCATCTTTAGTCTAAAATTGAAGACAGTACGCGGTTTATTTAAAAACGGTCAAAAATATGCATAGTGAGCATAAACCTTAATACCATAAACCGTTCCTGAATCGTTACTGATACATTCTCTTGACAACCTGCATGCGCATAGTCTTTTTGCTTTAATTCAATACTGTTTCAATATTCCCAATATTTTTCACCTTAATATCCTTAGCCTTAGTAGCAGTAATGAAGTACCAGCAGTAATAGTAGTAGCAGTAGAATTAATAGTAGTAGCCTGAGCCTTAGTATTAGTAGCAGTAGTAGTTGTAGTTGTAGCAGTAGCAGCATGAGTAGAAGCAGCAGCATTTGGATGCAAATATTGTCTTTTGGTTTATTTAGCATCCCCCACAACAAGCCCCGTAAGATTGAAATTCACGCACAAAACCGTTACAAAGATGCTGCTGATACACGCTTTTGACAACCTACACACAGACGGCGTGTTGTGATTTAGTTCACCTTTCCTCCTCAATGTTTTCTCCTTCATACCCTTAGGCATAGTTGCAACACTAGTCAAAGTAGTAGTATTAGAGCTAGAAGTAGTATTAATATTAATAGCACTAGTACAAGTAGCATCAGTAGTGTTAACATGAAATAAGATTTATTGTTGAAAAACAGCTATCACAAGCCCAGACGGGCCGAATTCGCACTTTTGTGTCAATAAACAAAAAAGAACCAAAAACAAACAACAATGAAAAAATTATAAAAAGGTCAATGTTAAATACGTAAAAATGTCAAAAAATGAAAACTCATAAAATTAGAGGGTCAATACCGAATCAGCAAAATGTGAAAACAATGAAAAATCGTAAAATTAAAAAAAGAATAAAATAATTAAAACAAAAACATGCCACCAAAAAATAGGAAGCTCAAAATTTGCAAAATGAACTTTAAAATTATAAGGTAAAAAGGGATTAAGTGGGATGCGATGAGGATATTCAGTGATTGAGTATGTCAATACGAAGGTAAAACGTTCAATCCTCATTTCCTGCAAACATGAGCTAAACAGAAAAATATTCTTGTACGGTATATCCCTTTTTTATAAGATTTATAAGCCCAAGCCACTACAATGCTCCACTTGTCTGGTCCATGGTAACAGTAAAAAATACTGCAAATAGTCCCACTCGTCTTGCCTTAAGTGTGGGAAAACAGGCCACGCAATTAGTGAATGCCCTGAGTCAGACCCTTTCTGCAGAAATTGTAACCGTAAGGAACACGCAGCCCTCCAAAAACAATCTTGCCTGGCTCACCAAAAGCGAGTCATAATCCTTAGAACATCTGTTAAAATGAATCTATTCTACTCAGTTGTAGCTGCAAGAATCCCTCGGCAACCCACGCCCCATCGGCCCAGTAGAAGCCAAGCAGCAGTTTCCATAGAAGAAGCAAAGACAGTATCATTTCCAAAAGAGGCAAACAATGTTCATGCTCAAGGTTCTAGCCAGTCCCCGCATCCCTTACTTAAGTTTACTTCAACATCCTGCCCTCCAAAAGATTCATCTGAAAGTAGCCGAGAACGGCAAAGATTTAATCATCACTTCACTGAATTGATCATTCACAGAATCAATCAGTTAATTGATGTTAGTAATGAACCTGAGGAAACCAAAAATATTCTCAAGAAAAAAGCTATCACTAAACTTCTAGGTGATGATATCTTACAAATAGCTGTAGCTCAACTATCTTCCATCAAAAAGGACATAGATTCTACATCGAAGCTAGTTAAGCCTGTAGACTCAACTGCAAATCAAATTAATACAGGTTTTGACAATGCCACAGCCCCTAAGACGGTGGTCAGTGCCACTGTTCCAGTCAAATGCAAGAAATCTAAGAAAAAACGACAAACTTTCCATCCCAGCCCAAAATGACCCCCAAAGATATTTCGTCTGCTGAAGAAGAATCCTAATATTCAAACCAAGGAAATGATGAAACTCAGACCACAATGGATATTTAAATGTGTATTATGCAGGATTTTACGTTTCTCACGAATTTATCACTGTGCAATAATGTTGTCTTAACTATTACGATGACCAAACTAATTTGGCCACCATAGCTAGCCCCGATAGCCCCTTAACCCAAATTAACTGTGAATATCTTGACAGTTTTGATGTGAAAAATATGAAATCTAAACTAATGGAAGAGACCAAACTTAACGTAATTTGCTTTAATATCAGAAGCATACGGGATAAGTGGCCTCATTTTAAAGACTTAATTTTAATTAACGGTTACTGCCTTTTCGACATAACTCGAATAACGGACACGTCGGCTTTCAGAAATTGATGACACTAAGAAATTTTCCCTCCCTGGCTTTCAAGCTGTTCATATTGAAAGAAAATTAACCAAGTCCTCTGGCGGCATTTCTCTTTACATCCGGTCACGTCTAAAATTCACCATATTGGAGTGTGAATTCACCATATTCACCATATTAGACTGTGGCTATTAGACTGTGAATCCTTATTCTCGCAACCTATAAATAATAGATGTGTATATTCAATAATCGTAGACAGATATGTTGAGGAGGATTCTTTTATTTTTTGATTGTTTTATAAACCACCCTCATTTCCGACACTTTTCTTTTGTAATCTGTTTGATGATTTTTCTAGTTTTATTAATTTCAGAGGCAATGCTATTACGTTGCCTATAGTAAAGGCCATACGGCTCCAATGTTTTATTATTATTTATTTTTTCTTTCCCAGAGGCACTTAATATGGAGGGGGTCGTCGTAGAAACTTCAAAGGGAGCTCATTTAATCGCAAATGGAGAGTTCTAGTGCTCTTTTTAAGGGTCATAAAGGATTGGAAGGCAACTAACACCCCTTCCACGCCCACCAGTTCCCCAAACACATCCAATCAAAATTTTGAGACAGTCATTTTGTTCAGGGTAGTTGATTTCCAGGGTAGTTGATTAGGGCAAGGGTTGTAAGTTGCGCCCTGAGGGCATAGAAGGTTTTTATAGAAAGCTTTGTCGTAGAAACTTCAAAAAGGACTTGGAAATTCAAAGGGCTAGTGCCCTTTTTAATAGTCAAAAATCATTGGAAGGCAACTAACCCCCTCTCACGCCCACCTTTTCCCCAAACACATCCAATCAAAATTTTGAGATAGCCATTTTGTTCAACATAGTTGAAAATTCAGGAAATTAGGTATTGGAGGATAACAACCCCCCACACCGCCCTCAGGACAAGGTTTGTAAGTTGTACCTTGGGGGGCATATAAGATTTTTATATAAAGCGATGTCGTAGAAACGTCAGAAAGGGCTCATTCAATTGAAAATTTAAATGGTTAGTTCTCTTTTTATTAGTCAAAAGTGATTGGAAGGCAACTAACACCCCTTCCACGCCCACCATTTCCTCAAACACATCCAATCAAAATTTTGATATAGCCATTTTTGTTCAGCGTAGTTGAAAGTTCTGGAAATTATATAATTAAGCAGGACACTCCCCCCGCAGTCTTCAGGGCAAGGGTTATAAGTTATGCCATGGGGGCATATATGGTTCTTATGGAAGGAATGCTCGTATAAGCTTCATAAACTGAAAGTTCGAGCTCACTTTTTTAATACGCCTTCTTTTTCAAAACCCATCTGATGAAAATTTTGAGAAAGACATTTTGTTAAAAATAGTTCAAAGGTCGGATAAGAAAAAATCTGGTGTCAATACTACCCCCCAGGGCCCTGCGGAAGGCGTTGTAAGTTATGCCATAAGGGCATGTGTAGTTCTTATGGAAGAGATGCTCGTATAAACTTCATAGAGGGCTCATTTAACTGGAAATTGAAAGTTCTAGTTTACGTTTTAAAAGTCAAGAGACTTAAGGGCAACTAGCCCCCCCCCCCCCACACACCCTTTTTTCCCAAGCCCATCCGATAATTTTTTATAATAGCCGTTTCATTAAAAATAGTTCAAAGGTCAGATAAGAAAAATTCCTGTGTCGACGCAAACCCCCGGGCCCGGAGGCAGGCGTTATGACATGCTCTAGGGGCATATACAGTTCTTATGGAAGGGATGCTCGTATAAACTTCGGAGAGGGCTCATTTGATTGGAAATTGAAAGTTCTTGTTCACTTTTTAAGAGTCAAAAGAGATCGGAGGGCAAATAGCCCCCCCTCCCTCCACACCCTAAATGCATAAGGTAAAAATTTCGAGATAGAAATTTTGTTAAAAATAGTTCAAAGTTCAGATAACAAAAACCTCCAGTGTCGACACAGCCATTTGTTCAACATAGTTGAAAATTCAGGAAATTAGGTATTTGGGGAGAACAACCCCCCAGACAGCCCTCAGGACAAGGTTTGTAAGTTATGCCCTGGGGCCATACAAGATTTTCATATAAAGCGCTGTCGTAGAAACGTCAGAAAGGGCTCATTCAATTGAAAATTTAAATAGCTAGTGCCCTTTATAATAGTCGAAGGTGATTGGAAGGCAACTAACACCCCTTCCACGCCCACCATTTCCTCAAACACATCCAATCAAAATTTTGAAATAGCCATTTTGTTCAGCGTAGTTGAAAGTTCTGGAAATTATATAATTAAGCAGGACACTCCCCCCGCAGTCTTCAGGGCAAGGGTTATAAGTTATGCCATGGGGGCATATATGGTTCTTATGGAAGGAATGCTCGTATAAGCTTCAGAAACTGAAAGTTCGAGCTCACTTTTTAATAGTCAAAAGAGATCTGAGGGCAGCTACCCCCCTCCCTCGCGCCTTCTTTTTCAAAACCCATCTGATGAAAATTTTGAGAAAGACATTTTGTTAAAAATAGTTCAAAGGTCGGATAAGAAAAAATCTGGTGTCAATGCAACCCCCAGGGCCCAGCGGAAGGCGTTCTAAGTTATGCCCTAAGGGCATATATGGTTCTTATGAAAGGTATGCTCGTATAAACTTCATAGACTGCTCATTTAATTGGAAATTGAAAGTTCTAGTTCACTTTTTAAGAGTCAAGAGAGTTAAGGGCAACTAGCCCCCCTCCAAACACCCTTTTTCCCCAAGCCCCTCCGATATTTTTTTATAATAGTCGCTTCATTAAAAATAGTTCAATGGTCAGATTACAAAAATTCCTCTGTCGACGCAACCCCCCCCCCCCCGGCCCAGGAGGCAGGCGTTATGAGTAATGCTCTGGGAGCATATATAGTTCTTATGGAAGGGATGCTTGTATAACCTTCGGATAGGGCTCATTTGATTGGAAATCGAAAGTCCTCGTCCAGTTTTTAAGAGTCAAAAAAGATCTGAGGGCAACTACCCCTCCTCCTTCCACGCCCTAAATGCATCAGATAGCAATGTTGAGATAGAAATTTTGTTCAAAATAGTTCGAAGTTTATATAACCAAACAATTTGGTGTCGAAACAGCCCCCCAGGACCCGGGGATAGGCATTGTAAGTTATGCCCTGGGGGCATATATGGTTGCTATGGAAGGAATGCTCGTATAAACTTTAGAGAGGGCTCATTTGATTGGAAATTGAAAGTTGTAATTCACTTTTTAAGAGTCAAAAGTGATTGGACGGCAGCTAGCCTCCCCCCCCCACACTCCATTCATTTATTTCCCAGAGACACTTTATATAGAAGGAGTCGTCGCATAAACTTCCAAGGCGGCTCATTCGATTGGAAATTGAGAGTTCTAGTGCCTTTTTTCAGAGTCAAAAGTGATCGGAGGTTAACTGGCCCCCAAGCCCTTTTCCCCAAATACATCTGATAAAAAATCTGAGGTAGCCATTTTGTTAAAAATTGTTCAAAGATCATATAAGAAAAACTCCTTTACGTATGTATTTTTTTTTTTAATAAACCCATTGTTGTTATGGCCATTTCGTTAAAAATAGTTCAAAGGTCAGATACGAAAAACTCCTGTGTCTACACCCCCCCCCCAGGGCCCGGGGCAGGCGTTCGTAAGTATTGCTCTGGGGGCATATATGTTTCTTGCGGAAGGTATGCTCGTATAAACTTCGGAGAAGGCTCATATGATTGGAAATTTAAAAAGTTCTCGCTCATTTTTTAAGAGTCAAAAGAGATCGTAGGGCAACTAGCCCCCCCTCACCACGCCTTTTTTTCTTCAAACTCATCCGATAAGAACTATGAGAGAACCGATTTATCAAATTAATTTAGAGGTTCGATAACAAAAACTTTAACATTGACACAACCCCCCAGGGCCCGGGGGCAGGCCTTGTAAGCTTTTACTAGGAAGCTTAAGGGGTTCGTCAGGAAGGGGTGCTTATATAAGCTTGACAGATGGTTCATTTCAATGGAAATTAAAAGTTGTAGTTCATTTTCTCAGAGTAAAAAAAGATCGAACGGCAACTAACCCCTACCGCCCTCCACGGCTTTGGGTTTATCGGATGGATAAACTCATCTGATAAAAATTTGAGGTGACCATTTTGTGTAAAAATAGTTCAATCATTAGATATTAAAACTCCGGGATCGACACAACCCTCCAGGGCCCAGAAACAGGCGTTGTAAGTTATACTCTAGAGGTATATACCGTTCTTGTAGAAGGGATACTCGTATAAACTTCAGAGAGAGAACATTTGATTGAAAATAGAAAGTTTTAGCTCACTTTCAAAAATTTAAAAGTGAAGGAAGGTTATCTAGCCCCCTCCCCCATACCTTTTTCCCCCAAAGCCATCCGATGAAAATTTTTATACAGCCATTTTGTTAAAAATAGTCCAAACATCAGATAATAAAGACTCCGAGGTTGAGACAAACCCATTTTTTTCACTTTGATATTGTTACGTTGATACCAGTTTTGATACTTTGATGAACATTTGATGGTTTTTTTTTAAGTTTGATTTTGAAATATGGAATTTTTAAAAACTTGAAACTTTTTGCAATCAAAAACGAACAAAAATTAATTAAAAAACTCCAAAAAATAAATTTCTCAAAGAAAAGTAAAGGCCATTTTAAACTTCAGCTCAGACGATTACCTGTTAAAATTCAAACTCAAAACGACCACAAATTATTATTAAAGAATAAATGAAACCCAAGACGAACAGAAATAAATAAACAATCATAGCAAAAAATATACAGCAAGTAATAACATAAATGAATAAATAGATCTTAAAGCGAGTAATGATTAGATTGAATATGAAAATCAAGATTAAAAGGAAAAAAAATCCTATTGAAGTATAAATGAAACTTAAAATGAACAGAACTTAAATAAACAATCAATGCAAACAAACATACAATATATATTAATGGAAATTAATAAATAAATCTTAAAACGAATGAAACTGAAATTGAATATGCAAATCAAGGTTGAAACGAAAAAAATCACTACAAACAAAAGTTTGGGTATCACCTCCTTCTCTCACTGTAAAAGTCTAAAACCTATTGCGTTTTACTGAAAACTATATGTGTCTTGAACAGTCTTGGAAAGTATAAACAACATCAAATTGGATATTTGATGTATAATGATGTTAATTGTTAAAAGATCCATCAGATCAAAAACTTATTTCACTGTAATTTTGTTTTTATTTTCAATGCTGTAAGAACTGGAAAAGAAAATATTTGTAAAATAATTCGTTTTCAGTTAAGCGCCAATGACGCAGTAGGCTTTTGGTTTTTGTTTAAGTTAAGGAAGGAGGCAGTATCCAAACACTTATTTGTAGTGAAACAATATTCGTCTTGAGCAAGTTTAAAAAAAGCTAATAAATTAGACTGAATATTTGACGTATAACTATATTAATTGCTGAAAGCTCATCAGTTCAAAAATGTTACTATTACTTTAATGTTTATTTTCAATATCAAGTAAAAAAGACAATATTTGTCATAAAGTTGGTTTCAGTAAAGCGCCAATGACGCAGCAAGTTTTAGGCTTTTACAGTGAGAGAACGAGGCCATACCTAAACTATTGTTTGTAGTGATTTTTGTTCGTTTCAAGCTTGATTGACATATTCAATTTAAGTTTCACTCATTTTAAGATATATTTATTCATTTAAAATAATATCTATTTTATACTTGGTTAAATTGATTGTTTATTTAATTTCTGTTCTTTTTAAGTTTCATTCATGCTTCAATAATAATTTTTTTTTCGTTTTAAGCTTGATTTTCATTTTCAATCTAAGCATTACTCGCTTTAAGATCTATTTATTCATTTATATTGTTACTTGTTGTATGTTTTTGCTATGATTGTTTATTTAATTTCTGTTCGATTTGAGTTTCATTTATTCTTTAATAGTAATTTCTGGTCGTTTTGAGTATTAATTTTAACAGGTATTTGTATCTGCTGAGCTTAAGTTTAAAATGGCCTTTACTTTTCTTTGAAAGACTTATTTTTCGGAAAACTTCAATTGTAATTTACTAAATATTAGCAATAATAATGATTATGATACCTTCTTTGAAACATTTACCTCAAGTGGTTCCCATAGTCCTTTTTACTACTAGAGTTGAGCCTATGAGGTCTACAGCTACTGTTATTGATAAAATTTTCGTATATACTTCCCTGGGAAACCGCCTGTCCTCCAAAATAACATTACCTGACCTATCAGACCATTTTCCAATTTATCTCTCCCTACCAACTACTCAACCATCTAGAACTAATACCCCTACCTCTAATAGAATATATAATACTGTGAATATAAACCGGTTCAAGGATCGTTTGAAATCCTTTGACTGGTCCAAGGTTTTGGATTGTCAGGATGATAATTCAGCCACAAATGGTTTTACGCAGGGACTGAATGATCTTATCAGTTCAACCTTTCCAGTCCGTAAATCAAAGCGAAAAACCACCCATATATGCTCCTGGGGGTCCAATAGCCTGATAATCTCTTCATACCGTAAAAATGACCTATTTAAGTTAGCTTGCAAAACCAGTAGCGTTATTGAACTAGCTAATTATAAAAAATACAAAATCTTATATACCAAACTCGTCCAGGAAGCAAAAAATTATTGTTATTCAGAAAATCTCTCACTACAAAGGGAACTTGCAAAAAAATTGGTCCACAATAAATGAAATTCTTTCAAAAAAAGGAATTCAAGATGTATACCTATTAACCTTAATAATAATAATAATAATAATAACAATTTATTTATAACCCACTTTTATACAAAACAAGCGGAGTACAGTACACTAAAAGGAAGAAAAATCAAATACACAGAAACAAAGATAAATTGAACCTTAATCACTGACAAAAACACACGGATAATAATATGGTTTGGGCCTAGGGACACAAAGGCATGTTTTGTTAAATTATTACTAAGCAATTCAAACGATTGAATAATGTCGGTAGCATCATACTTCTCAATAATACGTGTATTACGATATGAAGTGGGGAGGTACAGTAAAAATTTGGAATATCTAAAATAAGTGATACGGATCTGGTGCAAATCATTCTTATTTAATAACGAATACATTCCACTTAAAAACAAGACATAATGGTCATAATATGTGGAATACATTTTAGCTAAAGCTCGGTGTGAATATTTTCCATGGTTAGGTACAATTTTCGCATATCCGATCTTCAACTTTTCTTTAACCTCTCTCAGAACTTGAAGGCGCAAATACTAATTCCTAACCACGATAAACTCGTAACATTGCGAATTACTGAGGATCCACAGGACAAATTATGAGCTGATGATTTGGGATTGAAAACTAAATATTCGCATTTATTATAATTCAAAAACAGACCAACATCCCGAAACATCATAGAAATACGCTGCACAGATAATGCAAAAATAGACTTGGTTCGGCTTAAAACTAGTACGTCGTCCACATACGCAATATAAGACACATCAGATAAGTTATAAGAATACGAAGGCTTGATTCCTAGTAACACATTTTGAATGCAAGTATTAAATAGATAAGGTAATAGCACTCCGCCCTGTCGTACTCCAGATTGAACTGGTATATTACTGTCGTATTGCCATAATATTATCAGAGGAAGGAAATAAGATGGATGACAAAGGAGTATCTAATAGTTTGTAAGGCCCCCGGAAGGTCGGCCTTTTGTTTTTCGGGCAAAGGTGGTAAAGACAATATGGTAGCTACTTCTTCGTAGAGAGTTAACGGAGATGGCAGGAAGTAAATGCTCCTGTAGCAACACGATGTCAAGACCGTTCATTTTCTGATTTATTGAATAATCTTTGCCTTTGGTGCCATTTATGTTGAAAGAACACACAGAAAACGTTACTGTTCCAGTCATTTCTTGTTCGAGGCACGCTTAGCTATGAAATTGCGGATTACGCGGCACTTTAGACTGAATGCATCATGGCCAACATCACATAGCGCACACTTCGGATCAGCCAAGCATGATGCATCTTTTATTGATAAATGTGTGCCGCTGCAGCGAGAATAGCGGGGAGGGCTGGTGCAATTGGCCTTCACATGATTAGGCGACTGGCAATTATAACAGCAGCGGGGAGGACGGAGGCACTGAAATACTGGAAAAATTTCATATTCTGCCTTAAGTCCGAGACGAAGTGCATTTGAAAGCCCAGCAGCCTCGGAGAAGAATACCTTAACAGTCAAGGACTGTCCGATGCTCTTAGCGTAAACAACTGCTTCACGCCCCAAGAACAAACTGACCTCAAAATCTAGCGGTATGCCTTTAACTAATCCAACGAGCTTACGCTCTTGAAGTTTTGCATCGCACTTCAGAACATTAGGTACCGCATCACGAAAGTCCTTTGTAGCAACTGGGTCAATATTCACTAAAAGTTTATTGCCCGACGGCTTAATAGAATGAATGGCTTGGTGTCCCTTGATTTGGTCAATGGCATCGCGGCGTTTCACAGGATTGTTAAGCTCAGGAGAAATTACAGAGGTCACTATAGTAGTAGCGGATGTCTTTACAATTGGCTTAAACGAGGCACTAGGCAAGGAGGGAAAATTCGGATTATAAGATGTCACTTATTCATTTATCTGTTTAAGGGTTCGGTGTAGGGAGCTAATCTTACTGGCCAACCTGGAATAAGCTACTGCGGGGATAACTGGCACTTCAGTAGGTGAGATAATGACAAAAGTAGACAGCAGGGAATTATCAGAGCCACATTGACGCAGCAAGTGCAAAATATCTTTCAAATTTCTATGTGAAGCTAGGTCACCCTGCCGCTTTGGAACAGCTTTATTTGGATCTGCTATTCCCCAAACTCCGCTTCGGTATCTTTAATGCCTTTATCATCAAAAAATTAAAGTGCTTTGTGGATTATCGTCACTTCATCAATTCCTTCACGAAAATTTGATTGGAGAAAATTCAGAATAGGCAAATATGCGTATTCTACTAACATCTTGCTGACGCCACAGCAATAATAACGGCAAAGCCGATTCAAGGTGAAAAACAGTCCATAGATATTGCCTGGTCAAAATCCAACAAATCAGTCCTTATACGCAAGACAAAAATATAAACCCTCTCTAGGAAAACAGCTTCAGTAAAATTCTGTTATTTCATTTAATCAACTGGGTCACTGAATTAATTGAGAGGATTATACTTCACTAAGCCAATCGTTGTTACGAAATGATATCCGATTTTAGATGTTATCACATTGAGAGCTAAGCAACGACTCATTTATCCGATTTAAGGACATCAGTGGTAGATTAATTGACCCAATTTCAGTACCGGATGTTTTTAATAATTATTTCACTAATATTTCAAATGCTAACTCCTGTACCCCCTCCTAGTCAGTGTACCCTAGCAAGAATTCCTGATCCATGTTTTTCTCTCCAACTGATAGTAAAGAGGTGCTTCAAGTATTGGAATCTCTCTCTAATAGTAGTACATCTGACTTCTTTGGCATAAGTAATAAGCTTCATAGGAACATATCTTCCTATGTTTGTGAACCCATTATGTACATAGCAAACCTGTCTAGACCAATGGAGTATTCCCAGAAATATTTAAATCAGCAATTATTATTCCGATTCGTAAGAAGGGCGATCTGTCTGAGACAAGTGATTGTAGTCCAATCTCACTTCTTCCAATTACATCTAAAATACTCGAGAGAATTATCTTCCGACGTCTTTCTCCCTTTTTATTTGGGATTTATCCTGAAAATTCGCTGATTTCTCCGCATCAAAATGGCTTCTATTCCAAATTTTGAACTGTTCATGCACTAATCGACGCCACATAGTTTATACGTTCCCAACTTGACCTTAAAAATACCGTATTAGGCTTATTTCTGGGCTTTTCTAAGGCCTTTGACATGGTTGATTACAGTGTTTTGTTAAGTAAACTCAACAAAATGGGGATTCGTGGAGTTCCTTTCTCATGGTTCGGCTCATCTCTCTGCTAGAGTACATAGTGTGAGTATGGGTGGGGTGACTTAACATCCCCTACCTCTCCTGAGGGCCGTCCCCTAGGGCTCTGTTCTTGGTCCAATACTTTTTCTCCTTTATACTAATGATTTCGTTATGGACCTGGATCCATCAGTGTACCCAGCACTGTTTGCTGACCATAGCAACTTTTTCATCACCGGTCCTAATTTACCATCCGTCGTCACCTCTGGTCAAATCCTTTTGCATAGAGTGCAGGAGTGGTGTCTCGTTAACAGCATGACCATTAACATTAAGAAAAATCAGGTTGTATTATTTCGAACCCCTTACCAAAAAATGAAGCGCAGAAAGCACTTGGCCTCAAATATACTACCAATCTTCTCCCGCAGGTCTAAGCTGCTAAGTTTCTTGGGGTCCACATAGACTCCTCCTATCATTTGCAACACATGTTTCCTACATCAGAGCGATAATCCTGCGACAGGTAAGTATGATTACTCGTGTTAATTATTTTCTTTCTCCCGATATCCTTGTCATTCTTTATTACTCTTTTAGTTACCTGTATATCTCATACTGTGGATCTGTTTGGGACAACACTTATCGTTTAGTACCCAACAAATTAAAATCTGCCCAAAACCGTGCCGTCAAAGCAGTGTTTCGGCTACCCCGACTATATCCCACCCAGGACTTGTACTCCAATTTCGGTATTATCCCTTTTGAACAAACCATCAAAAAATTAAATCTATCCCCTGCATACTCCACTTACCATGAAAATATTCCTCCCAAATTATTATCTTTTTTTAATAGTAATAATTCTGAAGGCCTCTGTCTCTGTTCTTCCACCCGTTCCTTCATTGCCCCAAGTGTGTCTCTAATTCCACCCAGCGATCTCTCATTTAAAAATCTATACTTCAATGGAATATAATACACTCTAGTGTCGAGCTATCCACAAGTTTTCACACGCTGTATAACAATGTTACTAAGCTTTGATATTATAATTCTCTAAATTTTTGATCGATTTGCTTTAATTAACCGTGTTTACTCTTTCTTTTTTTTTCCTTTTTTCTCTCTTCTTCATTTTCAATTTTTTGTTGTCATGGTCCTCAACAAGTTTGAATAAATTGAATTGAAAGTAATTCAAAAGGTACTGTGCGTACGCTGGTTGCCAATGAGACATCTCAGCAATATCCCAAGAACAACTGATGCTATTAGTTCGAAACTTTCAGGGCTACTACTATTCCTATTTCTGCTCTAACAAGCTAACTAAATCAAAAGAGTTTAAGTGTGCCCAGATTGTCAAAACGTATAGATACAAACTTTTGGGAATTGTATAAAGTTTTTCACTTTACTGAAAAAAACAAAATTGAATGCGGATTGACAGTTTAATGTACATATAATGATATCTATTTCTTAAAGTCTTAATAATTTTGTTTGTATTAAAGTTAAAAAGTGAAAACATTAGAATGTATTTTGTTTTCAGTAAAGTACAAATTATGTTCTGGTCTTCAAAAGGCATAGAGGGTTTCAGCCGTACTCATATTAATTTCTGCTCGTTTTGAATTTAACTCGGTTATATATTGTAATTTCAGTTCGTTTTGGGTGTCATTTATTTTTTGAAGATGATTTGTGTTAGTTTTACACTTGAAAGATTATTTGACTCTATTTCTGCAGATTTTTGGTTTAATAGAACTCTCTACTTTCGTCAAAACTGATTTTGTGGAAACAGTTTTTTAAATTAATCACTAATAAACCTCAAGTTGAACACCGTGTCATTTTTCTTACTTTACTAGGTTGAAGCTTTCACTACAACCATTATTTATCTTAGCATTGTATTGATTGAGATTTACTGGCGTAATATTTTCCGATTTGTCTTCCAAGGAAAGGAGAGACGATGAAAAGAAAAATGGTAAAGGATAGAATAATAATGAAAAGAGTGGCAGGGGCAAACTCAGGGGGATAACTAAACTGTCTTAAAAGCTAACCAAATTCATTATGGGTTTAAATTCCATTTATATAGAGTAATGTATGCACAACAAGTAAGTAATGTATGACGATCTCTATACGAAAATTTTAATATATGAAAATGTGGTGGTTGGGAACAACGCCAGGATGCCGCCAAGTAAGCCATGTGCTGTTATAACCTCGGGCTCCTAAGATCGTTAAACTTCATTTAAATCACGTGTGTGGTTTTTACAGTGTTTATTTAGAAGTCTACCTCCCTGTTTGTTTGTTAGTCATCCATCATTTCAGACCAAAAATTAACAGTTTTAGACTTTCTCAAAAAGAAACAGTAGGTTGATAGCAGACCTTAGTTGGTTCATACAAACCTAAGTTGAAATGAGAAGAATTTAAAATACTTAAGAGGGCAAGGTTCATGACGGAGCTTCATCTATAAGTGGCCATTTTAAAGGTTGTGCTGCTATAGTCCGTGAAATATTTGCCCTTGCAGTCTATGTTCACTGTGCAAGTCACTCCTTAAACTTAGCCGTGTGTCATTTGTAGAACATACCTGTTAGGAGAAATTGTATAGGAGCTTTGAAAGTAGTAATTAATTTCTTTTGAATTTCACCTAAATACTGCAACTTTCCAACAAATTGTTCAAGAAATCAACCGTATCAAAGGGACAAGTAAAATAAGATTGAACATATTTTGTGAGACTAAATGGATGGAGCACTTAAAAGTAATCATTTTGTTTAAACAGACATTCATTATTATCTGTAAGGCTATGAGGGAAATTTAAGAACATCCTGATTCAGCTTCTGAATCTTCAAGCAAACCTTATTCTTTGGTATCTGCTTCTGAAAGATGCTGTTTTGCTGCAGGTATGGTTAATGTCAGTAAAGTTTTTAGTCTGTCTCACAATTTACCGATATCTTTGCAGTCAGAAACTATAGATCTCCTATACTTTCTCAAACACGCTGACGATCTTAAGAGCGAAGTTAGAGACATAAAAGAGAGAAGCGGATCTACGTTTCATCCTCTTTTTACTGAAGGGACTAAGGTGTGTCAGGAAATCAGCATTAGAAGCATTAGAATGTGGTCTGCCATGGAAAAGCAAACCACACTGCCTTTCCATGACGATAAATAAAAGTTCAAATAGGGAAAAAATCCTTTTAATAGACAGTGATAAAATTTACAAAAATACCAGATATTTCGGTCACATATGCATTGACCGTAATCAGTAGTAAAACTAAACTAAAACAATTTAAGAGAATAGTTTATGTACAAAATCAAATACAACTACATATTGTTTAATTCTCTAATTCTTTTCAAAGCAAAGGCGGAAGCTAGCGTTTTTGACCTTCTTGGATTTTGTTCATTAATGTTCAATGATATAACACTTGGACAGAGGTCAACTACAATGGGTGAATTGAACTTTACTCTATCGGATTTTAATAAATTATCGTAGATATCTACGATAGTTTATTAAAATCTGACAGAGTAAAGTTCAA
This sequence comes from Artemia sp. Qi Xiang Cuo, assembly GCF_049724085.1. Taxonomy (NCBI): domain Eukaryota; kingdom Metazoa; phylum Arthropoda; class Branchiopoda; order Anostraca; family Artemiidae; genus Artemia; species Artemia sp. Qi Xiang Cuo. The sequence continues at coordinate 44,375,592 of NC_142807.1, read as the reverse complement.
TTAACCCAATGTAGTTGACCTCTGTCCAACTGTTATGTAATTGAACGCTAATGAACCGAATCAAGAATGGTCAAAGAGGCTAGCTTCCGCCTTTGCTTTGAAAATAATTAAATAATTAAACAATATGTAGTTTTATTTGATTTTGTATATGAACTATTGTTTTAAATTGTTTTAGTTTAGTTCTCCTACTGCTGACGGTCACTGCATATGTGACCGAAATATCTGTTTTCTTTTGTGAATTTCTATCACTGTTATCATCATCACTGTCTATTAAAAGGATTTTATCCCTATTTGAACTTTTATTTAAAAACTGTATTTTTGCTTTTAACCAGTACTGCCATCCCTCAGTCAATTTATCTATCCCCCTCCAAAATTATCGCTGGTGTCGCCCCTGAAGAGAGGCAATAACAATGTTAAGAAGAGGAGGGTATAATTATTGAATCTTTAATCATATCATACATGAATTAAGACAAGGCGTTATGCATTCTCCGTAATTTGTGATTAACTTCTTAAAATATAGACATCTATGACTCTTGTTGCACTATTCATAGCTAAGCTCAACCTAAATTTGCATATTGAATGTAAGATCAAAATTGTAAGATAAATTGGCGAATTTGTAAAATTAGCAACATTGGATGTGGTGCTAGTAGAAATTCGAGCCTGTATCTGTTTTGATAACCATCGGGGATGTACGAGCTTACTAAATTTTTTGCTGCACTTTGGGAATAAAGGGCTGGACACACGTAGGTGATTTCGGGAATTGATTTCCAAACTAGCACCGATTTAAAAGAAATTGGTGTTGATATGAGCTTGAAAATTTTTTCTAGTTTTTGGCACCGATTTTCATTATGATCATAAAAAAAGGGATATAAATAAATAGTCAGCCAGAGATGTCTGTGGTGAAAAACCCCGCTACTGAGCTGAGAACTAAACTGAGATCAATTATGCCACTATTAATAATTTCCAGTTGACTATTTGTGTCCATGATTCTTTGTTTTGAAGGTCTCCCGCAATAAATTTTTCTTTCAACAAATTTTTCTTACCGCTATCGTTTGTCCACTGATGCTGAAACGGTTCATGAAATCAGCTACGTGTGCCGAGCCCTTAAGAATGACAAGAAAAAAAGACCAGATCAGGAAGCCCCGTTTTGTTTAAAGTTTACACGGTGATTTGGGAAATAAATCAGCCAAAGATAGTTTTTTTCATCAAACGTATTTTTCCTTTTCTTTCTGCCCTGTCCGTAAAATGCAAACTGAAATCACGTTTTTATTTGACACTTTACTTACAAAAAACCAAATCGATCAGCCAATTGGAAATATAGTTTTCCTATTATTTGCCTAGGAAGCAGTTTTCTTGATGAGTCAGTAATTGATTTGCTTTCCAGTTTGACCCTATACGCCAAATGTGAATGAGATTAGATTTATTTGATTTTCGTGAATATGCCTTGCTGGTATTTATCATTTTAGTAATCCGCGCTATAGCCACGATCAAGAAACTAACATCACTGTGCGTTTTGTAATGGCCATTAACCGAATCGAAGAAATAGTAGAGGTAAGTTCAGTAGCAAACAAGTCCAGAAAGAAAACAAGTGAATCTCCTCAATTTTAAAGTTCAACTAGGACTGAATTCAAACCCTCTGACAGATGTAAAAACTTTGACCCAATCTTCAAAAAGAGATTTTTTCATACATGCTTTCAAACTGTTAATGGATCTAAACCTACAACACTATATATAGCAATCAATTTATGCTGACTTATTGAATTGGGTAAACCCTACTACGATTATACCACATTTTTTACCTAATTAGCTAATCTTATGTTTACATATTCATCCATATTTGGAATATTTATAAGCAGTGTTTACAATTACGTCGTTTATTTTAATAGTAACATAATTTTTGGGACTAGTGAATTTACATAAAAAGGCAACATCCTGTTCAGCCGCAAGTGAATTTCCCAAGAAGAAGGATATGAATTTATCGTGAGAAAAGAAGAAATATAGTTTATAGTTATCCCAATCTTTGAATATTGTATGCCAAATGTATCCCAATCTTTGAATATTTCTTCTTCTTCTTCTGAATATTTCTCTTTTAATATTTCTTCTTCTTCTTCTATTTAACAGCAAGCGGGCTTTTCAGTAAAACTATTTAGCCCTTTTAACTATAACTATAAACTATATTTCTTCTTTTCTCACGATAAATTCATATCCTTCTTCTTGGGAAATTCACTTGCGGCTGAACAGGATGTTGCCTTTTTATGTAAATTCACTAGTCCCAAAAATTATGTTACTATTAAAATAAACGACGTAATTGTAAACACTGCTTATAAATATTCCAAATATGGATGAATATGTAAACATAAGATTAGCTAATTAGGTAAAAAATGTGGTATAATCGTAGTAGAGGTTACCCAGTTCAATAAGTCAGCATAAATTGATTGCTATATATAGTGTTGTAGGTTTAGATCCATTAACAGTTTGAAAGCATGTATAAAAAATCTCTTTTTGAAGATTGGGTCAAAGTTTTTACATCTGTCAGAGGGTTTGAATTCAGTCCTAGTTGAACTTTAAAATTGAGGAGATTCACTTGTTTTCTTTCTGGACTTGTTTGCTACTGAACTTACCTCTACTATTTCTTCGATTCGGTTAATGGCCATTACAAAACGCACAGTGATGTTAGTTTCTTGATCGTGGCTATAGCATTACTAAAATGATAAATACCAGCAAGGACATATTCACCAAAATCAAATAAATCTAATCTCATTCACATTTGGCGTATAGGGTCAAACTGGAAAGCAAATCAATTACTGACTCATCAAGAAAACTGCTTCCTAGGCAAATAATAGGAAAACTATATTTCCAATTGGCTGATCCATGACCAATTCCAGATCCATGACTATTCCAGAAGATAATAATATTAATTACCTAGGTCTCATGCTTGACCAAAAACTTAATTTCCACCTCCACATTTCAAACACAATAAAAAAATGTTATAGAAAAGCAAATATGCTAAAAAGACTTCTTTCCACACCCTGGGGTTGTAAGGAGAAAACATTACTCCAGTTTTATAAATCACATATAAGACCCCAAATTGATTATGGGCTCATTGTCTATGGTGCATGTGCAAAGACCCAGATGCAAAAAATTGAAACAACACAAAATGATATAATACGTCTCATATTTGGTCTTAGGAAACCCACAAGCACCAAGTTCCTGCTTATGGAGAGTGGATTAACAACAATAAGGGATAGACGTAGCTTTCTCTTGATAAAACATCTTACAAAAATTGAATCAAATAGCTCACACACATTACATAATTGGTTAAGAAATCCAGCCATGTATAGAGGTATTGCAGATGAGTATGCCAATATTCAAAAGAAGTTCCCTGTACCAGCAAAGTCTATTGCACCTACTTTCCCCCAATCCCCTCCATGGAAGTGGTCATTTCCCATAATAAATACTGGATTTTCAAAATGGAATAAAGATTTAACCCCCATTGCTTTTGTTCAGAAAAAATTTGCAGAACTTAATACAATTACCTATAAAAATCACTTCCAAATGTTTGTTGAGGGGTCAAAAATGAATGAGAAGGTTGCAAGTGGTGTTTTCCTTCCTCACCTGAAAATTGCAATGGGCGAGAGATTATTTAATAATTTATCTATAATGTCTGCTGAGTTAAATGCCATAATCATGGCATTAGAACACCTTAAGCAAAACCAATCTTTCATTGAAAATTTTGAATAATATTATCATCTATTCCGACTCTTTATCAAGCCTTGAGTTACTGGCCTCAGCTCCTCAATATAAGTTGGACATTGACACTTATCATTGTCTCAGTATTATTGATAATCTTGCTTCAAGTGGTTTAAACACTTACTTCCAGTACATTCCTAGCCACTCTGGCATAAGTGGTAATCATCAGGTTGATGAAATAGCAAAAATGCTATAAATATTGACCAGCCAAGTGGGAGACCAATCCCAATTAGAGATATTTACCAATGGAGGCTATCAGATATTAATTTTAATAAGATTAATCCTATCCTTTCCCCCTTTCCCAATAAGTATCTTTCTAAAATGTATCATAGAATTTGTTCTGGAACAAATGGACTAAATTTCCTTGCATTCTCATATAAGCTTTCTAATTCAAGTGGTTCAATTCCCCTGTCCCCTCTTTGCAGGCATTGTAATATGAATAATGAAACAATTGACCATTGCCTATTTGAATGTAATATGCTGACGTCTGCACAACATACCTTGCTTTCTAAACTGTTAAAATACTTCAAACACCACAAAATCCCACTATCAGTCAAGAGCCTAGCCAACTATACCTGCACACAGAGTATAGAAATCGACATCTGTCATCTTATATTTGAACTCCTCGAGTCGAAAGATCTACTGAAAGATATCTGAAAATATCTAATAAATATGAGGCGATCAAGCCAGTAGCTCTGTAGCCCAAAGAGTGAAGTAAAAGGAAAAGGGCTAAATAGTGTTACTGAAAAGCCCGCCTGCTGTTAAATAGAAGAAGAACATTTTCAACCCAACCCAGAAAGAAGAGGGGATCCCAGTAAGAGATGTAAACCATTGGCGCCTAAAAATTTATCTAACAAACCAATGTCCACCAAACCTTTCTCCATTTACATCCCGGAAAGACTCAAAGATGTACCACAGAATACGATCAAATGCTACTGGCCTTAACAGCCAAACTTATCTCTATCAAAACACAACCATTCCAACAGTAATCAGCCATCTTTGCCGCCTATGTCAAACCTATGATGAGACCATCAACCATGTTCTTTTTGGTTGCCCTGTGGCAACTCTCAACCATAAAAAAGAATGGCTAACTTTATCTGCTATATTCAAGCGCCTCAAGCTAACCCCTAATATTGACCAACTAACACAAAGGAGACACTCTTCAACTGATGATGCTGAATTGTTCAAAGCTGTCTTTAATTGCCTAAATATAGGTGGTTTCATCAATGATGTATAAAGCCTATTATTGAATAATAATAGTCTAATCTCTATATTTGATTTCCCAGGACACCCCTGACATAATCATACAATACGAAAAAGGTTAAATGGATTCATCCTAAGCCTATAATTGAAGAAGAAGAGGGGCAAATGATCTGTTGTTCAGGACGCACGCCTCGATTTACTACAGTTGATTGAGCAAAGGTATTGTTAAAACTTTATTTTCCTGTGTTCTAAAATGAGAAGAATTTTCGAAAATTACACTCAAGCTTGATGCAATTAGCCTAGCCTTCAATGTTAATTATGAATCAATTTAAAATTATTAGGCCTGCTAGTATGTGGTCAACATCCTCAAAGAAATGATATGGGATGGGCACACATAGCCTGCAGAGAACATGGGTACAAATCTAGTCTGTTGGTAGAAAATCAAGTATCTAGATGGAATAAGAATTTTATGGTTAGGCTATTTAATTGTTGGAGAGTAGGAGACAAAATATTTAGCGACTATTATTACTGAATAGGCCTATAGCCTACTGTAGCCTAATCAAATAATTCTTTTACTTCACCCTTCCCCTTCTAAAAAATAATAGGCCTATCAATGAGCTTGTACAAAAATGATTCTTGAATAAAACCATAGAAAATAGGCTGGTAAAATTCTACTTTAGCTACTTTTGGCTATCTTGGAGAGGGGTTAGGTTAGAAAAATTAAACTTACAGGGAGGGGTGTGCAGGCTAAATTATATCCTGGGAAGGTATTTTGAAGTATCTACCTCAACTCCTTCACCCTGTAGAGCAGTGATTCCCAAAGTGGTCTAGGTGGACCCTCTGGGGTACATGGGAAGCTTGACAGGGTCTAAGTTTGTGTCACCAAAAAATGGGGGTTCACAATTACTAGGCCTAATTGGGAGTCCACAGAATTTTATCTGGTTTTGATAGTTAATAACTAAAATGTTGGCTTGACTTTACCAACTAATATTGGCAGATAACATTATAAGAAGCTCAGCAACTGTTACTTATACAAACTTGCATATTTTATATTCACTACAGCATGTCAAGACATGCAAAGCACTGCCGCTGCCGTCACCGCCTTCCGAAATGCTTGTTTAGATGTGCAAAGGGACAAAATACAACTTGTGGTGAATGTGCTTGCAATCTTGCATGAACTTGTTTTATTCTTCACCAATATAAATACAAATGCTAAGGATAAATGTTTTTAATTTGTTTCCGAATTTTCGAAAAAAAAAGTAAAGTGAACCGATATTTGTGTTTGTCAGTGTTGGAAAAAGTAAGAAATCACCAGCCTCTATGCTATAGCTTCATACTTTTAATTTATTATTTAATGATTTATTTTACATGTAAGAAAACAAAAAATGAAATCAGCTCAGTTGTTTTCATGAAACTCTATTATTGATCTTAGTAATTTGTTGCTTTTAAGATAAAGAATCAGTTTGCTGAGGGTTCTTTGTTATTTCATTGCAATAATTAATTTATTAATTTCATTGCTCTTTTTCTGTTCAAAAAGTCATATCCTGTTCAGTAAGACCACTGTAAATTTACTAAAACAAAGTTTTTTAATGTATAGGTAGGTAATTGATACAAAACATGGCTGAATCCAAGAAGAAATGTCAGTAATACAGTGTTGATTGTTTAAAATTTGGTTTTATACCATCAAAAGCAGACAAGTGGTTGCCCATTTGCCTTTTATGCAACAAAGTTTTGAGCAATGACTCTATCAAAGCTCATAGATCATCTAAGAAGGTGTCATCCTGATAAAATAGATAACAATTTGGCATATTCTCAAAATTTAAGGAAAAATATGAAAAGAGACCCACTGTGCACAGTATATTTGCTTCAAAGTCTGAAAGAATCAATGATGACTTGCAAGCATCTTACAATATCTCATTACTTCTAGCAAAATCTTGAAAACTGAACACCATTAGAGAATGGTTAATTTTACCCGCTGCTGAAGAGGTTTTAAAAACTGTTCTGCACAAATCTCCATTCAACATACTCAAAAGAATTCCTTTGAATAACAACATGTACAGAGATGTGTTGATGAAATGAGCTCTGATATTGAAAGTTTCTTATGTAATTATCTGCAAACAACTCATTTTTCTATTCAACTGGATGAGTCAAATTTAGCCCAGGAAGCATAATTATTGGCATATGTTCGATTTGTTATGGACCAAGAAATTCATGAAGAGTTACTATTCGCGAAAACTTTAAAGACAGACACAAAAGGTGAATAAATATTTATTGTCCCAAGTGAATGTTTTTAAGGAAAAATCGATTCTATTCACTAACGTTATTTTGGTGGCAACAGATGGAGCTTGTGCCATGGTAGGGCTATACTGTGGGTTATAAAGCCATCTTAAAAAAAATACCAGAGGTAATTGTCATTCATTGTGACATCCACCAACAAAATCTAATAGCAAAAAATTTGAGTGAGAAATTACATCAATCACTTCAATTTGTGATTAATGCAGTTAACAACATAAGAACCAATGCATTGAATACATGTTTATTTGCACAGTTGTGTGAGGAAATGAGGAAGAGTTTCAACAATTGCTCTTGCACAGTGAAAAATGGTGGTTATCAAAGGCTACATGTTAACCAGCATACATGTAAACCTATCTTAACAGATAGGAAACAGACTGTTAAAGTATTTGGCAAGGATGGAAGGACGTTTTTCTCCAAGGTGGCTGCTATTGGAAGTGGTGTCCCCCATGGCACAGTTTTGGGTCCGACTTTATGTTAGGCTACATGTAAACCTATCTTAACAGATAGGAAACAGACGGTTAAAGTATTTGGCAAGGATGGAAGGACGTTTTTCTCCAAGGTGGCCACTGTTGGAAGTGGTGTCCCCCAGGGCACAGTTTTGGGTCCAACTTTATTTAATATTTAATATATACATAAATGACATGCCAAAAATCCTAAACAACAAAGTAAGCCTCTATGCTGATGACTCAAAACTTGTTGGTCGTGCGGATACAATGGAGAATATTAAGCCGACCCAACTGGACCTCAATACATTCACTCACTGGACTAATATTTGGAGGCTTGAATTCAATGCATCAAAATGCAAGATTCTCCAAATTGGGAAGAAAAACCCACACACTCAGTACCATATGGATTGTACGGATGGGTCCCAAAATGCCATTTCCAGCAGCCACATGGAGAGAGATCTTGGTGTCCTGGTAGACGACGAATTGAAATTTCATATTCATGCACAAGCGAATATTGCGAAGGCTAATCAGACTCTTGATTTAATCAAAAGAACATTCACTAGCAGATCTCCAACTGTTATGCCTAAGCTATACAAGAGCCTAGTTCGACCAAGGCTAGAGTTTGGAATGTATATTGCATTCCCAATCAATAAGACAGACCAAGCAGCTCTAGAATCAGTCCAGAGGAGGGCAACAAAATGTATTAGAGACCTCTATGATGTCCCTTATCCATCCCATCTCCGTAAGCTTAGAATACCATCTCTAACATATTGTTGCAAACGAGGCAATGTGATAACAGCATACAAGCTTCTAAATGCTGAGGATACCATTCCTGGCCTTTTCCAACCGGACAATTCAAATAGAACTTGTGGTCATTCTCAAAAGCTTTTCCAGAAACAAGCCAACACCAGACTAAGGAACAAGTTCTTCTCAAATAGAGTTGTCAGCTTGTGGAACTCCCTTAGTGAAGGAACGGTAACCTCTACCAGCATGGATGCGTTCAAGTCATCAGTGGATAGGGAGTGGCTCAACAAACCATGGTGCACCATTTGGGACGCCACAGATGATGATTAACTATCATCACTGAAGCTGGCAGACACAGGATTTGTCCTATTGCTAGCAAGTGCAATTTAAGGTAATGTTTAACAAGGTTTCTACTCACTTTTTGAATCAGTATTAGAGTTTCTGGAAAGTAAAGATTAAGATTTAAGAGAAAACCTGATCAGTTCAAAAGCAAACATTGCATGTTTGACAGATTTGTTCAAAAAATTTAAGGGCATTAACTTATAATTACAAGGGGGCAGTCTCAATTTAATAAAGGCAAAGGGTGTAATTTCAGCTTTTCTTGGAAAATTGGAATTTAATGCCTTGATGAGGATCTTCAGACATACGTTCAATGTTTAATTGCCCTGTATGATGACTTATAAAATCAGATTTGAAGATATTCTGACAATGGAAATACCACGATGGATCATAAATCCATTTGATGAAACGGAATTGGGCAATATTATATAACAAGAGGAGCTACTTGAGCTTAGCACTAATGAGGAGCTGAAGGTGAAATTTAAAAGAGGGTATCAAACATATTGGTTGCAGGCAGAAATACCCAAAAAATATCCTGGACCATGGGTAATTGCAAGAAAACTTTTGACAGTGTTTTCCTTGTCATATCTTGTTGAAAAGAGTTTTAGTGTCATTACAAATCTTTTTACAGAAAAAAAGGAGCAGTTTGAATATCACAGAACAGGGAGGTCTGTGGCTATTCCTAATCAAATTGAACCCTAATATTGATAGTTTGGTGTCAATTCATCAAGTACATCCTTCCATTAACATATGACAATTTTGTGATTGTTATTGTAGAAATGTAGAACTTACTTTACATTTTTTAATTAAAAGTGTAATAATTACATATTTGAGTAAATACAACACAAGAAAGTATATTTTTTATTATTTTTTTTTCATTCCAATTATTTATAAATAAAATAAGTGAGAACTAATTGGTTCCTTGTGCTGTGAGTAGATGTCCAAAAAATTATTTTTTGGATTTTTTGAAATTGTGTCCATTCAACAAAAGATTGTTGAATGGGCACAATTTTTTGATTGATCAATCCTACATTTTGACAACCACTCATGGCACAATCAGTTATACAATCAACCAGTCAATTCTCATTTTTTTTTCTTGAAATTGGTAATTTATGGTTAGAAATCAACCACAAAGCCAATTTCCATAGGTAGATCTGACCTTCACATTTTTGTTGAGTTTTGAAAATATGGTAGAAATGTAGCTGAAGGGGGTCCACTGGAACCAGTAAAATTTTTAAAGTGGTCTATGAGAAAAAAGATTGGGAACCTCTTCTCTAGAGGGTCCTGACCTTTGACGACCTTTAAAAATTAGTGTGTTATAAAAGTAAAATCTTGCAAAATAGATCTTCTGCTTAAATGAAGTACAGCAAAATTGTTTTCAGCTTTACAACTTTGCTCAATCCAAATTTATAAGGTTTTAAACATGTGCAAATACATTCCCTAAACTGTGAATAAAAAAACATTGATATAGCTTAAAATTTTACTCAAATAACAGGAAATGCATTTTCAGAACTAAAGCCAAAGAAAAAGTAACTGACAACTGAAAATTAAGGTAATATGTTGTTTTGTCAAAATTTCAATAGGTCTATACCTGTCATGTAGGCAAATTCCAGGACCCTCTAGAGTTAGAAGAAGTAGAGGTAGGTACTTCAAAATACATTCCTGGGACATGGGCCTACTTTAGCCTACAGACCCATCCCTGAAAGTTTCATTTTCCTAACCTAACCTCTTTCCAAGATAGCCAAAAGTTTCTAAAGTAGAATTTTACCAAAAGGTTACTTAAGAGTAGAAGAATCAACCAACATTGTAAGAGAGTCAAATTTTTGTCAATATTATTGTAATGAAGATGCCATCAGCAGGCTCTAGCAGATACATGGACCCTAGAACAGATAGTCTGAGTGAGTGAGAGGCAAATCTGGCATAAACCCTTTTAGGAATGTATAAAAATTATGTAATGCATGATAATACTAGGCCTACTATAGGAATGATCCATGACTTACAGATTGTAATGAAGTTTTTGGAAAAATGTGGGTAAAACTGTACTTGAGGGGCTACTTGCTATCCTGGGAAGTTATTGATGTAGCATAACTAGGGTGAAAAACCAGTATCTAATTGAGCAAAATTATATTAAACTCAAACTCTCAGATTATACTAAATTGGAATTGAGAAGAAATGTATATTTCAATGAATAGCTAAAAATCTAAGCTACGCATCAATAGGGTTATTATTAAAATTACTTAATATACACACTTGAAATTATTAGTTTATTGACTTACCTAGAAAGACTTCTTTTTGGAAATACTAATCACTCTACTTTGATGTATATATACTTTCAGTGTTTCAGTTTTATTTATGTATTAACAAAAAGCTGATACTCTTTTGATACTAAATATGTAACTTATATTGCTTGATTTTCATTCTATAAACCACAAGTATTAAATATAATTTTTTTCTTTTCAATAGCTTTCTAAACAGAGACCACATTTTGGATTTATGATGACAAATTACTCCCACTGGGCTGGCTCCAGTAAGAGGTGATTGAATTTACACTTGCATTGTGTCATGCATTAGTAAAATGATGTTATGACTTCAGTGACTTGTTTTTGCTTGACAAATTTGCATATAAAGATCAATACATCTTTCCTTTTTTGTGGTAGAATTTTTTTTTTTAGAATTTTGTGTTAAAGCCCTTCCCCTAATTTATATTTCATTTGGGTGCTATTGAAATACAAATCTTGTCAAGCTGGATGCTATTCAGAACATGGAAAGAAGTTAGGTATTAGACTTGCCATGAACCAAGAGTGGAAAAGTCAGGTTTTATTTGGAATGCTGACAATACAAGGAAGAAATATTGTGTTGATTTTTTTTTAGCAAGGGTATAAGGAACAGGTCCAGATTGCCCTGTTGTTTAATATATTTTTTGGCTGGAAAGTGCTAGTGTTGAGATTATTGTAAATTTGCAGTACAAATATTTAATATGCTGATGATATTGTGTATGGTCTTCTGACAAGTCACTTGAGCATATTCCTTTCAACTTACAAAAACTCTTACATTTTTTTTTGTGCACTAGTTCATTCCTTCTATATAGCCCATGTCAAATTCTATTATACAACAGTGTCACAAAAAAGGACAAAAGAAATATCCTATTTCCACTAATTTAACACTAGAAAACACTCATATCAAGGACAATAAGTCAGATTAATTACCTGGGTTAGATTTTTTATCACTGAATAATATTTCAGCCTTTGTATCCAGCATGGGATTGGTGAGTGGTACAAAGTGTAAGAATAATACGGAGGCTGCTATATACATCCTGTTGGGAGGTCATAACATTAATTTGTTAATGCTCTAAATAGGGCTCAAATTAATTATAATTAATTTAAAGAAACAAAGTTTTTCTGAGGGAAATAAAGAGCAAAGTTGAAACTCAAAACAAACAAAAATTATTGCTTCAGAGCCTATCTAACATATATCAATAAAACTAGTGCAAATAAATCTACTGGTGATATTTCCCTATGTTTGTAGGTTTAAAGAAAACTAGTGCTTTAGGGTGAATTAAATAAAAAAAACAAGTTTTTTTTTCAACTGAAAGTAAGGAGCGACATCAAAACTTAAAACGAATAGAAATTATTCTGTATATGAAAAGGGCTGTCCCCTCCTCAACGCCTCGCTCTTTACGCTATGAGAAAGTTATGAGAGAGTTATGTGAAAGAGTCTAACTTTAGCGTAAAGAGCAAGGCATTGAGGAGGGGACAATCCCTTTCATATGCAGAATAATTTCTGTTTGTTTTAAGTTTTAATGTCATGCCTTACTTTGAGTTAAAGAATTAGTTTTTTTTTATTTCATTTTTGAACGTTTTTGAATTAATGCAGGTTTAGACTTTGGCTCACTGTACATGAATAATTAAAACAAGATTTGCATATTAATTTTACTTTTATTTGGTTAAATGGCTTTCTAGAAAGTTGTTTAATTTTATTTATGAACGTTTTTATTAGTAATAAATATACATAACTTATGAATTAACTTACATAAAAAACTTCTGTATTTGTATATCTTTAATATGTATATTAGGGGGTTTGCCTCCTAGTCCTCTTTGGCTTAAAGAGCTAGGTATTGACTAGGGGGTGAACCCAATCACATACGTAATAATTTCTGTTTGTTTTAAGTTTTGATGTTGCTTTTTACTTTCAGTTGAAAAACTTGTTTTTTTTTAATTTGATTTCTAATCATTTTTTTTAAATAATGCTGAAAAATCTGGCGCCATCTTCATAGCAATGTCCCTTCCCCCATGAAAACTTCCTCCATGGAAAGATCCCTCACATAACCCAGACCCCCCCCCCACTACCAGAAAAAATTCCAATAACCAGTAATATATGTAAATATTGGGTAAAGTTCATAATTTTAAGCCCTCCCCCTGGGGACTTTGGGGGATTAAGTCATATTAAAAGAAATAGTTATTACATTTTCGACCATGCTGAACAAAATGGCTATCTCAAAATTTGGATCGGGTGACTTTGGGGAAAAAATTAGTGTGGGAGGGGACCTAGTTGCCCTCCATTTTTTGGTCTCTTAAAAAGGGCACTATAACTTTCATTTTTCCATTCGAATGAGCCCTCCCACGATATTCTAGGACCACTGGGTTGATACGATCACCCCTGGAAAAAAAAAACAAAACCAAAAAACAAATAAACATGCATCTGTGATCTTTCTTCTGGCAAAAAAAAAATTCACATTTTTGCAGATAGGAGCTTTAAACATCTACAGTAGGATTCTCTGATATGCTGAATCTAATGGTGTGATTTCATTAAGGTTCTATAGCTTTTAGGGGGTGTTTCCCTCTTTTTTCGAAAATCAGGCAAATTTTCTCAGGCGCGTAATTTTTGATGAGAAGGACTAAACTTGATGAAACTTATATATTTGAAATCAGCATTAAAATCTGATTCTTTTGATGTATCTTTTGGTATCAAAATTCCGTTTTTTTAGAGTTTTGGTCACTATTGAGCCAGGTCACTCCTTACTTGATAAGGGAAAGTCTGATACCATAACATTTGTTTTTCTGTTAAATTGATTCTCAAGATTTTTTATGAGTATCTCAGATCATCTTTTATCAACCTTTTTTTTTCAGCGGTTTCCCACATTATTCGCTTTCTGATTTTCCCATATACTGTGCTCATACAGGTCTCAAATATACAGGTCTCAAAGTTGATGCAGTCTGCTATGTTGGACTTGCTCCAGCTTTGGGGGAAGTGCAACATACCCTACTAGCTTTTTTCAACAATATGTAAAAAATAATGTTACTTCACCATCTTAAAGGGCATAGAGAAATCACTATAAATCCATAAGCAAACAATTTTTATTTCAAACTGACAGCATTAAAAGGCCAGACCATACTTTTTTCTGCTGCTGTAGGGTAACTCCGACAGTGTTGGACTTACCCAACAGGTAAACGTTACAAGTCTCTTAGCCAAGGTGCACAAATCACTGAATGTATATGATTGCTTGCATTTAAAAAAAGAAAAACATATCACACAAATTATGGTTTGACTTCAGATACAAAAATTGACTCATATAAGTTGTAGCTTACGTGTATGGGCATAAAACAAAGATCTACTGATGCTTGCCAGTAACTGCCTTGTACAACACAATAACCTGACGGATTTGGGGTATTTCAAATGGTCTGGTTCCCACTGACTTTACTGGTCCTGCAAAAATGTATTTGTCATCCACAGTATCAATATTGTCTTTCTGTGGCCAATTGAATGAGTAGGTGGCAAGGCTCAGGCAGTGAAGAAACTTGAGCTTAACTTTTGTCTTGTCAGGAAAGTCTAGAACCCTTCCTATGTACTAACCTTGTTCACCATTCCTGGCATTGTATCTAACTACATAGTAGCCTACTCATTTAGCTTGGGAACAATCTTTCGCTTACTGGGTGTCTCCTTGCCATCACTGTCACTTTCTTGAATAGTATCTTGAATGCTTTGATCATCCTCATCAGAGCCAAGTTCAAGGCTGATGTATGATTTGCTATCACTTGAATCTCTATTTGCTTCCCCCTTAGGAAGAATTTTTTTTTCGATTTCATACCCTTCTCATCTGAACTTTTCTTCTACCCTTTGCCTTTTGCTTTCAGATTTTCTTCCCTTTCAAGCACCTCTAGATGTTCTTTTGATGTTATCACTTCTGCCTCTCTTGCAATTTTCTTCTTTTTTTTATTCCTGAAACTGATGGTAGGTCAGACCACTTGACTGAGTCAAGTAGAATCTTTTCAAATGCTTTTGATTGGTTGCCAAACAACTTCCTTGGATTAAAGCTAACAGAAAAGATAGTTTTTTCTAGTTCAATGTTGATGGTGGTTATGACTTTAGATATGCCTGCTTTTTCCTCTTGTTCCTTTTTCATTTGTGCATAGCATCTCAACTTGGCAGGTCCAAACTTGGCCTGGTCAATTACAGATGGATTTACTCTCAAAACACTCAGATCGAAAATTCCAGTCGCTTTGAATGACTTTTTGATCAGACTAGGAGTGAGATAGGTATCCCATACCTTTGATAAGAGACATACAAAATCCTTCTTCAACAGAATGTCACCAGGGTGCTCCCTCTGCCATTTCACGAGATTCTGATCATAAGGCATTCTCATTCCCTTGAAAACCACTTTGTCGAGAGCTTGAAACATGTGGGATGCATGTGGAGGTAGCTTGAGAATTGTCACGTTATTTTTGTTTGAAAGTTTGACAAGAGCAAGAGAAAGATGTGAGCCATGTCCATCTAAGCTGAGGAGTGTCTTTCCCTTTACATGAGGACGAAATTGAAATTCAAACCAGTTCATAAAGAGATCAGACGTCATCCACCCTTTCTTGGTGGATGAGCTAGATGCACCAGGGTAAGCTCCATCTACAGGTATCCAGGAGGTCGAGGTATTCTTTGCAGAGAATTCTTAGAGGTGGGAGTTTTTTTCCGTTTGCGCTGATACAAGCCAAGATAGTTGTATTTTCATGTCCATTACTACCTGTTCTACGAGTGGCTGGTAAGCCTTTGGCTCCAGCAACTTTTGTGTTGCCAGGATACCAGCAGAAAGATGTCTCGTCCAAATTGAACCAGCCCTGGGGCTTGTCAAGAATATTTATCGCCATGGCAGTTTCATGCAACAGCTTATAAAAACCATACATTATGAAGGGGTCAGATTGCTGCAAAAGTCTTTTGTTTTCTAACCTTTCTGGTTTCTTTAGTGAAATTCTGTTTTAGCGCTTGAACCCTACCCACCAGTCATGACCAGGTTGGTTGTCCTTAAATCTTGTTTGAACCTTGTTCTTAATGAGACAGTCTCGGACTTGATCAAGAAATTCCTGCTTGCTGAGACCTATGCCCCTTTTTTCAAGTATTTGGAAGCCCTGAGCCATATCCTTTTCTATTTCAGCAGGAATTTCTTGGCTTCTCTCTCCACCACAAACGGGCTTTTTGACTACTGTATTCTTCATAAGGTGATCATGCAAGGTAGTGCGCGGAATCTGAAACACTTTGGAACCCTGCAGCATAGACATTCTCTTTGGATATCTCTGCTAGCGCGTTTTGTGGCTGAGTGGCATCATATGTTCCTCCAACCCCGCGTTGTGTTTTCTGAACATAATTTCTAGGCATCTAGAAAAGACAAAGGAATTATGAATGAATGGATGAATTTATTCGTAGGGGAATTATGAATGAATCGATGAATTTAATCGAAAACCTGTCACAAGCAGGTGTGCAGAAGTTCCAAAACTGCTTGTAGCAGAATTCCAAAAGCTGTCAACACTTCAGCTGCACAATCTGTGTTTTGACAGCTTTTCTTTGAGCAAAAGGTATTTCTATAGGTAAAATTTGCAGAAAAGTAACAATTGTAACTTAGTATAGCTTGCAGCTGGAAATATCAATAGTTTTCTGAATCATATTTAATCATATTAAAGTACTGTGTCATATTTACTCTAATACTGCTAATGGTGTATAGTTTTCAAAGTCTCAAGTATACTGTAGGCCTATATAGCTTACTGCTGATAGTTTATGGATTGAGTTGTACACTCCAATAATATTGGTATTATAAAAATAATGCATACCCAACTGCATGCTTAATACTCATTGATCACTATACTACAACTATAAAAAGGTCAGTATACTTTTACTAGCATAAGAAGAAAGGTCAGTAATTCAATGATCCATGTCTGGTCTTGATGTGTAGTAAATAATTGAGACATAGACTCTTGAAAGTAGTGAAAAAATTATGTTAAGTTAAGTGAAAATCATAGTTACTAGGGGTGGATTGTCATCAGTGATAAATCACTAGGGGGCGGCGACTTTGAACGAAAGGGGATTTTTGGGGAAAACGATTTCGAGAATGTTTTTGAGAAGACAGATTTTGGGGGAAATCCCCAAAAATTTGGGGATTGTCGAAGCACAGGTATTTTTAGACAAAATCTGCCAACAAATTTTACTATGCCATGCAAGCTGCCAAGTAGCATTGCTAATATGCTACCCCATGTTTTGCACAGCGGAACACAACTTGTGTTTTACAGCTTTCCTTGGAGCAAAAATTATTTTTACGTATATAAAGGGTATTTTCAGACAAAATCTGCCAACAAATTTGATAACTGGCAAGTAGCATTACTACTTTCCTATCCCCTTTTTTCCATGGGGGGTCACATGTAAAGGTTGAGACGGAAAAACAATGAAAAGGGAGAAAGATAAGCGAAAGCAGGCACAGAACTGCAATACATGAATGATCAACACAACACTACATTCCACTAAGTAAGTAGAGCTATCTAAGGATGGTTGATGGCTTCAACAATAATTATCTAAAGCTTAGAATCTGTTCTACCATTTAAAATATCGATCTTTGGTAACATGGGATAAGTCCAACACCCCTGCCAAACTTTCCCATAGGGGGTAAGTCCGACATGTCGGACTTCTCCCCAGATGGGTTTTTTCAGGGGTAAGACTGACACCTCTGTTATCTCTTCAACTAATAAGAATAGCTTGTTTTAAAAAATCAGGAAGATGCTCCTGGTCTTCTAGTTTTTATGAAATGAAAAAAAAAATTCTGAACAGAAAGCGTGCTAATTCTACCTGAAGTTGATGGCACTGTTGCCTACTGCTACTAATATGGAAGAAAATATGAAAGTCTCCCATAGATGCAATGGACCATAGGCAAATGCAGACTTACCCCACAGTCAGACTTTCCCTGATTCACCCTACTGAAAACACAAAAGCCAAGTATAAAAAAGAAGAATATTGATTTAGAAGTCAGAAGTAAATATGTAACCTCACAACAAAAAACTAATCTATAATGCTTTTCATAGTCCTACAGGAGCTGTGATGTCAGTAACTATCAGTATACAATTAAAATTATCTTAAAAACTTAGACATAAAAATAATAAGTTTACAGTCATTAAACAGCATAAAAATAATTGATTGATATATAGGGTAACATCTTGGTCTCACTTAGAATTACTTGAAATGAAGAACATATCAACCATAATATGGACTCCAGAGATCCAGTTATTTCTCTAACGGAGAATTTCAAGTTGTGATACTTATTATAAAGCGAGTCTGTAATCTTAATGCTAATAAGATTCCTTCACTTCGAACTTGTCTAAAAAATAATCATGAAATGTCTTTTTCAGAACGAAGATGACAGTCAATAGTTGAGCTAAGCTCATTGTGCAGAAGTGATGCCAAAATTCAATGAAAAAATAAATAAATAAAGGAACAATCTAAAAATTCTTTACTTTTATACTGTTAAAAGTGCCCTTAAATGTTTATTTTAACCATACCAAAACTCTTATATTGTTTTGTGTTTTCAGTAAAGTGCTAGTTTTCTATAATCCTACAAACATAGGGAAGTATCACCAGTTGATTTATTTGCACTAGTTTTTTTTATGTATATTAGATAGACTGTGAAGTAATAATTTTTGTTTGTTTAAAGTTTCAACTTTGCTCTTTACTTCCCTTGGAAAACTTTTTTTAATTTATCTCTGCTCATTTTTAATTAACATTTAGTTAAGAAACAACACTGTCATGATCTTTTTGTTTACGGAATAACTTATGTTCGTTTTAAGTTTTAATGTTGCTCCTTAGTTTCAGTTCAAAACTTATTTTTTTTATATAGTTTCTAATCACTCGATCTAGGGAAAAATAGTGTTATTTCTTTGTATTTTTTTAAGACAAAATAGACCTTTAATTCTTTGTTTTAAAAAATCAAATTTAGTAGCACTTAAGAAAGTAGCTCCAGGCGAGTAGCTTCTACACAAAAGGTTAACTAATTGGACAGGTTACATATCGACCTGCTTGTGGGAAATTTTGCTAGCTCAACAGAAATGTGTCTTTAGGCTTAGGGAGTTATTTGACCTGTCCCTAAATAGAAAAGTTGTTTATTGCTTATAAATGAATTGAAATTTCAAAAAAGATCATTTCTTGTGTATGTATGATAAATGGTATTATAAAGTAAATTTATTCTCATTTCAAAAATTTTGGGAAGAATTACCTGAATTCTCCTACAGAGCTGTTTTCGTTTGTCTTTCTTCCTCTTTGGATGCACAATCTTGCATATGAAAGAATATTACAGCGGAATTGTCAAGTAAATAATTTGAATAAGTAACTATGACTATAAGTAGTCCTTCTTTTAAAATACAACTTTGAGTGGTTCCAGAACCACATGCGTACGCTTCTCCAACTACTAAGTGGCAAGGGGTTGGGGTTTATAATGAACAAATACCAGTTCATTATTATATTTTGTTTTTTCTTTTTTCTGCAGCTAGTTAAAGTAAAGAACGAATAGTAAAGCTTATAATAACTGACTATTACTAAGAGACTAAATGTTTGTAATAAAACAGTACGTTCCTAGAAACCAGCATCATCCATTTATAATTAACAGAAAAAGTTGGCCCGGATTAAGTTCAAACTCAATGCCTTGGGATGACAAGACATATGCTCTACTGACTGAGCCACCAAGACTTGTATACTATGAAAGAAAATACAGTTTGAGACAATATCGAAAAAGAATCAAACAGTTCGTGGTAACGAACTGTAAGTAAGGAGCGACCCGGCTCAATGGTAACCGTAACTCTAGAAAACGGGTTTTTGATACCAATAGATACATCAAAAGAATCATATTTCAATGCTGATTTCAAATATATAACTTTCATCAAGTTTGGTGCTACCCACCAAAAGTTACGCGCCGGAGCAAATTTGGTTGATCTTCAAGGAAAGAGGAATCGACCCCCTAAAAGTTATAGAATCTGAGAGAAAATGACACCATCATATTCAGCGTATAGGAGAACCCTACTGTAGAGGTTTCAAGCACCTATCTAACAAAATGTGGAATTCTTAACTTTCTGCCAGAGTAAAGAACACGGGTGATTTTTTTTTTTTATTGATTTTTTTTTTTTCAGGGTTGATCGTATCAACCCAGTGGTCCTAGAATACCGTGGGAGGACTCATTGGAACGAAAATTAAAAGTTCTAGTGCACTTTTTAAGTGACCAAAAAAAATTGAGGGCAACTAGGCCCCCTCCCACGCTGATTTTTTCCCAATGTCACTTGATCAGAAATTTTGAGATAGCCATTTTGTTCAGCATGGTTGAAAATATGAGAAATATGTCCTTTAGGATGACTTAATCCCCCGAAGTCCCCGGGGAGAGGCCTGAAAGTTATGAACTTTACCCAATGTTAACATATAGTATTGGTTATTAGGAAGTATAAAGACGTTTTCAGGGGGATTTTTTCTGGTAGTAAGGGAGTGGGTGGGTAGGGGGTTATGTGGGGGGATCTTTTCATGGAGGAAGGTAAATTGCTGTGAAGGGGGCGCCGGATTTCCCAGCATTATTTAAAAAAAAGATCAGAAATTAAATATAAAAAAAACAAGTTTTCCAACTGAAAATAAGGAGTAACATAAAAACGTAAAACGAACAGAAAATATTAGGTGTATGATTGGGTTCAACCCCTAGTCTGTACCTCGCTCTTTAAGCCAAAGATTTCTTAGTACATTCATAAGAGCTATTTATTCTAAATACCGGCCTCTGTGGTTAAGGGGTTATTTTTTAAGAATTGGAACAAAATTCAAACTTTAGCTTAAAGAGCTAGGTATTCGCTAGGGGGCGAACCCCCTAATATACCTATTAAAAATATATGAACATAGAAGTTCGTTACGTAAGTTAATTCGTAAGTTACATGTATTTGTTGCAAATTAAAACATTCTTAAGTAAAATTAAAAAAGTTTTGAGAGAGCCATTTAGCCAAAAAAGTAAAATTATTATGTAAATTTAGTTTTAATTATGCATGTTTCGGTAAGCCAAAATCAATACATTCAGTAATTAATTCCAAAACGTTCAGAAATTGAATAAAAAAAACAAGTTTTTTTTTTTAACTGAAAATAAGGACCGACGTTAAAACTTAAAACGAACAGAAATTATTCCGTATATGAAAGGGGCTGTCCCCTCCTCAACGCCTCGCTCTACGCTGAAGTTTTACTTTGTCACAACACTTATTTTTGTTAAACAATAAAAAAAAATTAGCGTAAAGAGCGAGGCGTTGTGGAGGGGACAGCCCCTTTCATATACGGAATAATTTCTGTTCGTTTTAAGTTTTAACGTCGTTCCTTACTTTCAGTTAAAAAAACTTGTTTTTTTTATTTATTACATAAAGAAATGATACAGTTCATTATAAATGGGGACTATGCTAATTTCATTGGATATAGCTAAAACCTAGTAAAGAACAAAACATAGCACATATTAACTAAAAGTTAAGATAATTACATAAAATATCAATGTAAAATCATTTCAATGAATTCATTGGTAGATTTTATTTTAATGTTTGCAATATTTGCATTATCTACTTAAGAAGTGACACCAAAAGTGTTGTTTTTTGTCAGGCTGTAATTTTTTATGGAGCAGGGGGCAACTGCCCCCTCCGGGCCCCAGTTTGCTCCCCCCCAGACCCCAGGTCCCGCCTTCAGCTGAAATTTAGTTTCTTCAAAAATCTTGTCATAATTAAGATAAGCCTGCATAATTCAGAGAAACGGTATTCCAGTTTTCTTTGGCAATTCTTTGCATTTATGGCACTATAAGGCTTATTTTTTATTTCTCACTGACATTTTCAGTTGACCTGGGAAAGTTTGGCCCCCCTTTGCCCCCCCCCCCCCCCCCCCAGGGTTTCGACAAAATTACGCCCCTGTTTTTAGTGCTATATCACACTTACGGGTGGTAGAATTGATAAAAATCACGTGGATATGAGCAATAGCTTTCAAATGAGCCATTAAACGTCACTCTAAAAAGTTCTGGTAGGCTAGTAGCCCCAGCTAATCCACATGAGACAAGGCCCCAAAAGTGCCGTTTTTAAGTGCCATTTGCAGCTTTCTGATGGTGGAATTTATAGGAAGGAAAGACGTATATATGAATAACATTTTTTATATAAGCTATAACAAATTTGTCTAAGATACAGGCAATACCAAAACGCCTATTAACAATACGCCCATACCGATACACGTAATATTGGTATGGCCAATACCAATACAGCGTACAGCCCTTTCTTAGGAGACTTTGGAGGGTTATATAATCACTGAAACCACAGAAATTGGACATTTGGACTATATTAAACAAGATGGCAATCTCAAAATCTTGATTGGACACCTATGGGGTGAGGGGCCTGTAGGGAGGGGGTCTATTTGACCTCAATTCTTTTTGGGCACTCTAAAAGGGCACTTACAAATTTAATTTCCTTTCGAATGAGCTATTACATATCTTTCTATGATGCTCTGACCACACCCTAGCCCTGCTAGAAAAAAGGGAGACAAAAAATGCGATTTTGTTTGTTGTTCACGGAGGAGGACTGTAAGAAGGTTTTCGACCATGTGAATAAAATGTCCAAACAAACATTGAGACAATTTGTCCAATGACACTGTCTACAAGCAATAGTGTGGAAGATGTCACTCAGAATCACAGTGGGTAAATTTCTTTGACAACACTTCCCCTTGTCCAGGCTTTGTGCACTGGAACTGTTGATCAGCATCTCCATCGTGTTCAGGATGGGCAAATCTAGCTGATACTCCTGTATGAACAGATTGTGCAGAGCTCCTGTAAGGATTACTCTGATCTAGCTCTGTCATTTGACATGTGCCACAATGAGTTCTTCCTTGCTCATGGAAGATCTGTAAAATATCTGACTGACTTTTGAAAATGCTGCATTAGCTGGCAGTGGGATAGCCATGAAACACAACATCAGCTAAAGTGAAATATTTCTCCACAAAAACTATGTACAGACCAATCTGCATCCTTGCCATGCTTGGCTACCTGATTTCCTGCTCATTATATTTCTGATAGTGTTTGGAGCATCTATCTGTTACAGTATATTGGAAAGTTTGGAGCTGTTAATAGTGTTGATGGCCTTCTTTGAACAAAATGCTTGGCTTTGCAATAAAAGGGGTGGCCAAAAATAATCTTTGTTCTTTTGTTCAACTAACTTTGTTCTTTACTTTTTTGATTTGCACTGCAACAAATTATAGTGTCAGGTAGAGACAAAATAAGTTCGATATACTTCAATCAGATATAGATAAGAATTTTATATCTGCCACACCTGAGTGTCACCTTTTTTTATACTTCTAGGTCTACTGGATTTACCCCCTCTGGTGTTATTTTGGGTTTTGAAATGAGATATTGCACAATGGAGCTTTTTTGTTTTTATTTTGTTTTTGGTTTTCTTGGGCTTGAATTAATAGAAAACAATCTTTTAATTCAGAAAAATATTCCCAAAGATATGAAATTGGAGTTTTTTCCTCTTTTCCATAGAAAAGAGGTGTTTCTGCACAAACAATTTCAAGTAATTTTGGATACATTAATAGGTAATTTTTTTTAAAACTCTTTGGGCCAAGAGGATTCTGTTAATCAAATACCAAGGTTTTGCCTTCTTCTGTGTCTTATCAGACTACATTATTTATACAGTTTTGTTTTGTCATATCTTTGCTGGAATACTGGACTAAAGGCTATGAAAATTAAGCAGAACAAGCTCCCTCCTAAGTGACATTAATCTTTCCCCAAATTAATTAAAAAAAACTTTCCACAAAATAAGTTTTTCAAAGAAAAGTAAAGAACTCTATTAAACAAAAAATGAGCAAAAATAAAATCAAATAATCTACCAAGCTCGAAACTACCACAAATCAGCATCGATAAATAAATGAAACCAAAAACAAACAGAAATTACAAAAAATAACCGAGTCAAACTCAAAACGAGCAGAAATTAACATAAGTTGGGCGCAAAACCCCTATGCCTTCCCAAGGCCAGAACAAAATTTGCACTTTACTGAAAAAACTTTCGACTATTCAAAAGGGTATTAGTCCTTTGAATTTCAAATCGAATGAGCCCTTTTTCAAGTTTCTACGACAAAAATTTCAATAAAAATCTTATATGCCCCAGGGCATAACTTATAACCCTTGCCCGGAGGGCTGTGGGGGGAGGGGTTGTCATCCTTAAAGACCTAATTTCCAAAACTTTCAACTACGTTGAATAAAATGGCTATCTAAAACTTTTGATTGGATGCGTTTGGAGATAAGGTGGGCGTGAGAGGGGGTTATTTGCCCTCAGATCGCTTTCTACTATTAAAAAAGATGCTAGTCGTCTGAATTTCATATCGTATTATCCCTTTTTCACGTTCCTACAACAAAGATTTCAATAAAAAGCTTATATGTGCTCAGGGCATAAGATTAAATTCTTGCCCTGAGGGTTGTGGGGGAGTGTCCTCCTCAAAAATATGTTTTCTATCTGGAAATCAAGTACCCTGAACAAAATGGCTATCTCAAAATTTTTATTGGATGCGTTTGGGGGAATGATGTGTGTGTGTGGGGGGGGGGGGTTAGTTGCCCTCTAATCACTTTCGACTATTAAAAAGGGCACTAGCCCTTTGAATTTCCAGTCGAATGAGCTTTTATTGAAGTTTCTACAACCACGCCTTCTTTTAAAACCTTATATACCCCCAAGGCATACTTAAAATCCTTGCTGTGAGGGATGTGAGGAAATGTCCTCCTCAAAACCAAATTTTCTATCAGGACATCAACTACGCTGAATATAATGATAATCTCAAAATTTTGAATGGAAATGTTTGGGGGGATGAAGGGCGTGGGGGGGGGGCTAGTTGCCCTCCAAACACTTTCTACTATTAAAAAAGGTACTAGCCCTCTCAATTTCCCATCGAATGAGCCTGTTTTGAAGTTTCTATGACAACGCCTTCTATAAAAACCTTATATGCCCCCAGGGCATAACTTAAAACCCTTGCCCTGATGGTTGTGGGGGAGTGTCCTCCTCAAAAACATATTTTCTATCTGGAAATCAAGTACGCTGAACTCAAAATTTTGTACGTATCTCAAAATTTTGATTGGAGGTGTTTGGGGGAATGATGGGCGTGGGGGGAGGGCTAGTTGCCCTCCAATCACTTTCGACTATTGAAAAGGGTACTGACCCTTTGAATTTCCAACCGAATGAGCCTGTTCTGAAGTTTCTACGACAACGCCTTCTATAAAAGCCTTATATGCCTCCAGGCCATGACTTAAAACCCTTGCCCTGAGGGTTGTGAGGGAGTGTCCTCCTCAAAAATGTGTTTTCTATCTGGAAATCAACTACCGTGAACAAAATGGCTATCTCAAAATTTTTGTTGGATGTGTTTGGGGGAATGAGGGGTGGGGGGGGGCTCGTTGCCCTCCAATCACTTTCGACTGTCAAAAAGGGCACTAGCCCTTTGAATTTCCAATCAAATGAGGCTTTTTTGTAGTTTCTACGACAACACCTTCTATAAAAACCTTATATGCCCCCAGGGCATAATTTAAACTCCTTGCTTCGAGGGCTGGTGGAGAGTGACTGCCAATAAATCATATTTTCTAACTTGGTTAAAACACTTCGGGGCGAATGAAACACCTACCAATTTTTATTTGAGATCGTCTAGGAACGGATGGGCGTGGGGGGGGCTAGTTGCCCATCCCTCACTTCCATATGTTAAAAAGAGTACTAGCCCTTTGAATTTCCAATTGAATGAGCCTGTTTTGAAGATTCTACGACAACGTCTTCTATAAAAAACCTTAGATTCCCCCAGGGCATAACTTAAAACCCTTGCCCTGAGGGTTGTGGGGAAGTTTCCTCCTCAAAAACGTATTTTCTATCTGGAAATCAACTATTCTGAAGAAAATGGCTATCTAAAAATTTTGATTGGATGTATTTGGGGGAATGATTGGCGTAGGGGGGGGGGGGGCTAGTTGCCCTCCAATCGCTTTCGACTATTAAAAAGGTAATAGCCCTTTGAGCTTCCAATCGAATGAGCCCGATTTGAAGTTGCTCCGAGAACACCGTCTATAAAAACCTTGTTTTCACCCAGGGCATAAGTTAAATCCCTGTCCTTGAGGTAGGGGGGGGAGTTTCTCCCCCAAAAATACATATTGTATCTGGAAATCAAATACGCTGAAAAAAATGGCTATTTCAAAATTTTGATTGGATGTGTTTGGGGGAATGATGAGCGTGGGGGGGGGGCTAGTTGCCCTCCAATCACTTTCGACTATTAACAAGGATATCAGACACTCCAATTTTCGATCGAATGAACCCTCTTCGACGTTTTTACGACGACTCCTTCGATACGAAGGGCCTGAGTATGGAGAAAAAAAAACACAGGTTGCCCACATCGTTCTTTACTTAGGCAGCGCGCGCGCGCTGCCTATGATAAGAAAAGGAGAAACTTTGTCAAATTTTCTCCATTTTTTGTATTTCACAAAAAGTAGAGTGTAGCCTAATAATTTCCACTTACTACATGACTGGTTTAGAAACCTGTCTTCTGTCAAGAGCCAAGCTGATCAAGAAGCCAATACTAAAATTGAGTTACCAGTATCTTTCTCCTTATCACCTCTATGTACCAACCTGTCCCTCCCTGGGGAAATTGAGATTTTGCTCCTACCACAAACTGACATTGTGTGAGAGAGAGGTTCATCCATCAAAGTGGTAATAAGGCTTGGTATATTTTATTGAATATACCAAGAGAAAGCTACTTTTGGTGCTATGTTTCAAAACCTGCTGGTATCTCTTGCATGCTGATTGGGTGTTTATATTTTATAAAAATGTAAGATAGATGAATGTATCTAAATTTTGGGGAACATCAGGGGAATGTTACCGTGGCACAGATATGGGAAAAGGGGTAAAATAGAAAAAAGTGAATTTTGACTTTTTTTATGAGGAAGAGTATCCTTCAGACCAGTATGGGGGAAGGGGGAGAGGCTGCTCTATCCATCTCCAGTGTTCAGTGTGTGTAAATAGATGTAATTTTCTCTTCCTCATCATGTTGTCAGGTCTCTCATGAATGCATACACACAAAAACCCTTTATACAGCCCACCTGCTCCCAGGAAAATATTTTCACCCAGTAACATTTAGCAATTTTGGGGAAACATTAATGTTTTGCTGTGGACACTTGCCACTGTGTAGGTAGGGCATTAGAACAGTTGTGTAATTCTAGTTTAGAGTCAAACTTATTTCAACCATCTACTTTTTATTCTAAAATATTACACACAACAAATGCCTGCATATACATCCCAACATTTGACAAGGTCTCCTTTGAAAAGTTATATTTAGGATGATGAAAAGTTTCTTTTAGATGATGAAACAAAACATTTGCAATGTCTAGGTCTATTTCCCCTCTTGTGATTGCAAAGCTCTTATTTTCTAGTTTCTGTTATGGCAACACGTGGAAAACTTCGATTGAATGTGAAGGTTATTCCTCAAGGAGGCAGTAACAAAATTGACAGAGTTGATTGCAGTGTAGAGCCTATTTTATTAAAATTGAGAATAAAAGCACCACCAGAAGATGGAAAAGCTAACTTGGAATTGCAGTCATTTTTAGCTAAGTGTCTTGGGGTTCATAAGCAGAATGTTTCCCTCATTTCTGGTCATAAGTCACGCAATAAGATGATTGAAATAAGTGCTGACAGCAAAGAACTTATGGAAAAGATTAAAAACCTGGCTCTTTGATATGAAGATGCAACTAAATGTACTCGGTTATAAAAAGATCCTCAGAAGATTGAAAGCCTACTGCTGATGAACATATTTTGATATGCAACATTTTTAAACAAAGATTTTCTAAATTCAAGGAGCATAATATTCCAGTTTTTTCCTGGACATTAGATACTAAATTCATTAATTGAAGAAAGATGATAGTTATTTGCCTCTGGAGGAATTAAGAAGTAGTACTGGTAATGTAAAAATTCAATAAGAAAAAGGTGCAGTTTCAGTTCAATAGTTGAATTATTTATTTTTGAAGCTTTTCTTGACTCCATTGTGGATGTCCAGAGAAAAATCAGAAGCAGCCAACAAGCCAAATTTCAACGTGACAATCCCCTCAAGCAGAGCATATAATATATTATTTGTTAAAAGTCGCAAACTAGAGCAGCTGGTATGAATAATGATTATGATGAACTTCTAAAGGATTAGTACCGTAATCTTATTAACGTGAAATACAACATAAGCCAGTGTAATTTAGATGAGAGAAACAAATCATTTTTTGATGAAGCTTTGACAATTGTTAAGTAATGTGCTTCCTGAAAGGCTTATTCTATTAAATCGTTTTACTTCAAAATAGAAATGGCGGTTTTGTTTTGCGAAAGAATTTGTAAACCATTACAAGAATGCTTCTCCTGTCGTTGACCAGATATCCAAGCATAAAAAGTAGTGATGACGATGTTTTGGCAACTAAAATTTTAACCAAGCGAATAGTGAAGCTGATGTTCACAAAGCCAAGAAAAAAGGAAAAACGGGTGCTCTATCTAAAAATTAAAGCTTTATGTGTCCATTTTAGCTTTATGCAACTGCAACATTTTTTAGCATCAATGTAATTTTTGTTTTGGCCGACTATTTTTCTTCTATGCTCCAGTGGGGATGATGTTAACTTCATGTAAAGGATGTTTTTCACAAAGGTAACATCAAACTGGAAAAAAATGGAGATTTATTCGAAAGACATGTCTTAAATTTAAGCATAATCAATATTATCAGAGGCAACGCTATAACGTTGCCTATAGTAAAGGTGAAATAGAAAATCCAATTTGGAGTTACTTGCATTTTGTCAGTGCTCTTGGAATAGTGAAGCAGATGTTTCTTTTTTTTGTATGTTGAAACAAGATCGACCCTTTGGGTTATACTATCAGAGAACTTGCCATGGACACAGAAAGAAAAAATACAAAATTTATACCATATTTTTTATAGGGGTGGAGGGGGGGGATCAGTTGAAATCCTTCCCTTATGTTTTAAGGTATGTTTCTTGTGGCATGGTGTAATAGTGGGAAATCATAGATTCACACAGTCAACACTTTGGGGCTGGGGAGTTAGCTGGGTCTGAAACTGTCAGAAAGTATGATTTAAGTCAATATTGTCTGAAATAACCCCCCTCCCATCTTCCTCTTTCCTCTCTATCGTGAGATATGGACGTAAATGTGTACACCTACACATTGGGAGTATCTCTCTTCAACTTTGGTTTAAAAAAAATAAAAGGAAAAATTGTTGATCTAACACCACATTTATGGGATTTCTGAATATAGTAAAAAAAAGAAAAGGTATTTGCCTCTCCCCTGGTCCCTAAAAGCTGACTGTGTGAACCTTTACTGGCATAAAAGAGGGATGAAAGAGCTGCTCAACATAAAACTTCAAGGGTAGATAGAAAAATAATGAGAAAACAATGTTAAGACAAGTAGAATCTGGTAAATCCGTGTTGAAAATGATTTTTTCTGTTAGCATGCTAATTGTTCTAGTAGAGCATTCAACTAACCTCCCTTCCACCTATACTTTTGAACAGCCTGAATGTATGCTTATTTTATATGATGTAATTCAAACATCAATATGTTTTTTGTCAGTTTTTAAGTGATTTTGCTGAAAATCGAATCACAGAATTTTCAGCACAGAACAATTTTAATTTCATCAGGGAAATTTAAAGAGAATAAAGAAAAAGGCAGGAAACCAGAAGGAGAGTGTTTCTTAAAAAATAGACTGTTCAAATTAGGCTGACTCTAGAGTAGACAGTTTCTAACCTAGATCTTACCTAATTCTTGCACAAGACTCAAAAGTTGGTCATTCCTACTGTTCTTTTACAAAAAACAGAAAGAGTGCAGAATGAGAGACAATAAAGGAATGGTTGTAAAAATCTCTTAACCTTCTTGAAAATCCTACTGAAATATGTTTTGGAAACAGCTAAAATTAATGCCTACATTTTTGATGTCTGGTCTTAGTTATCTGTTTCCTTTTCCTTGGTTTATGAGCTTAAACCCCGATTTTATTTTATTTTTGTCCTTCTGAGAAAATAGAGATTTTGCCAGAAAGGATTTTTTTTTAACTATTTTATAATAAATAATGTAGCAAAGATTTGAATTTCAATTCTAGCATTAAAAGGGTGAGAAGATAAAACTTTTAGATCGTGTTCAGGGGATTAGGGCGGGGGGGTAGGTATCCTTTTCCTACAGTTAGAATAACCTTTATTGTGCTATTAAAACAAATGTAACCAGACTCAAATGGAGATCCTCTCCACTATCTGTGTTCAATTGTGCTAACATCCAGTCTAAGTTGAGCCATGCTCTACATGAGATGAAAAACTACTAGATAGATCAAAAGGGTTACTGGCGGAAAAAAAATCCCTTTTGCTCTTTAAAAACTTAGCTTTTGTTCAACTGTGTTTAATTTAAGCAGCACACTGAGAAAAAAGTAGCCAAAAAAGAAAACATGCAGGTCCACATTGCAACATTGTCTTTTCAATATTACTCTTGCAAGATTAGTCCAAACGTGGGAAAATCAGAAAACAAATAATATAAATATGCATTAATCCATCAATGCAAGCCGTACCTTGTATATTGTTCTTGAAAAACTTTTCAGTTAAGACCTTCCTTTGTCATGTGAATCTCAGCAAGAGAATCATTCCTATTCTAATGAGTTTCAGGTTTTGTTAAATGATATGTCTTTTGCTTCTACCAACTCCCTCTGGCATCAAATTGCTAAGGCCAATATAGCTATGTATGCTTCTGCTCCATTCCAATTTGTTCAAAGCTCCTTCCCAGGAGTCTCCAATTTCCTTTAAATACTTTTTATGATTTCTGTCAACTTTTTTTTTAGGACATCCAGCTTTGTCTTGGCTCTAGAATGGATAGCAAAAAAGCACAATTGCAGATTTATAATCATTCATCCATAAGGCTTAAATTTTAGTGTGTTGGCATTAAAGTGAAAAAATATGATTAATCAAATTTAAAATACAAATAAATTGATCAGGGAGAGCTAAACCCATTGTAATCCAACATGGAAAAAGTAAAGATAAAGAGTCAATGGTAAATAAATTGCCCGTACCCATATAAATCAAAACAAATATATCAAACACATTGATTGTGGGGTACTTAAGGGGGTGGGGCACAGTTATTAGGAAAACAATCGAAGTAAAATATATTCAAGAAGCAGGGTTTGCAAGCTAAAAAAGTCGAACTTGTGCTAAATGTAAAAAAAAAAGAAAAAAAATTCTAGTCATACAGCAAATCAAGGTACATTTAGAATAAAATAAAAAGATCCAATGGATTAGCACAAGTAAATTTTTTATCCATTTAAACACCTAAGACTTCAAATTCTATATTAAGATGCATCTTCAAATTCAATAGATGTTACAGTATTCTATCTTAATCTTGTATCCCTTGAGAACTTTTTGGTAATAACTTTTTATTCGTTTTTTTTTTTTTTTTTTTTTTTTATTCGGTTCGTTTGTCAGATTGGTTCATGTCATCTCTGATTTGTAAGGTGCTAGAAATTTAAATTTTATTACATACTTTTGTAATTGCGATATCCATTCACAACTTGCTTTTATTCCTAATTTTTTCTAGACATATAAAAAGATGACAAAGACAGCTAAAAAGAAGAGTTCAGACAAGCATGAATCAACATCCAAAGAATCAAAGAAAGGAAGTGTTTTTGACAGACTGGGTGCGAAATCTGGGGGAACTTCTGGTTCCATTTGTAAATATTGGGCTAAAACTGGCTCATGTCCAAATGGCTCTGACTGTAAACATGCTGACTCACATGGGATTAAGCCTCATAAGAAGTCAAAAGAGAAAATAGTCAAAAGAAGAAGAAGAGCATCTACTAGTTCTAGTGGAAGTTCATCTTCAACTTCCTCTACGTCAAGCACAAGTTCATCCTCATCATCCAGCTCAAGCTCAGGTAAGCTTAAAAACTATTGACGAGGCACAACTGTGGTCTGAACTGCAAAACCCAATGATTCAGTATAAAATTTTCTAATGCATGAGTAATATGACACAAAATTGTCGTTTTTTTTTTTTTTTTGCTTCACAATATCTCGGTAATGGAAGGGTCTATTCATTTACATTTGCTTGAAACAATATGATTTTGAGTAAAATTGTTTTGAAAGTCAATTGGTAAATAAAACACGTGTAATTATTAGTTGGCTAAATCTCCTCCACCAAAAATACTTTCATTAAAGCTACAGTCAAGTCTACCATAAAGAGAGAAGGATTGGATCTTGAAGCGAGAATTCGTGCCCCGTTCCGAGTGAGTCTAGTGGAAACCCTAAGTTACTCATCATCAGGATGGAGTGGTGAACCGTCCTACTGGTTGCCTAGTCCGGTCAGTAGGGTGACTAAAGTATGTATGTATAAATTTATTGCCCCTAATAAATGTAAACATACAACACTGATGGAGTGATAAAGAAATAAAAGGAAAAAGAAACGAATAACTTCTAAAAATGCAAACGAAACCAAAACAAAGAAGAACTGACACGAAAAAAATAGAAATAAACACATGATCATCAAAGAACAATTTCAAGGGTACTTTCTCCAATAATCTGCTTCCGATACCTCTCATTTCTTTTCTGTACCTCGGACGCTAGACTATCATTTCCGTACCGCGAGGATAGGGAGCTGTTGTTAGTCCAGAATGGCAGCCATAACAATTATTTCTCATACTTATGAAAACACTTCCTCGTATCCTTAATATCCGAAGTAGTAAGAAGAAACCAGAATGGTGCAAGGATGAGCAAGTGTGGCACAACCAATGCATTATATACGCTATCTAGGATACGGCGGTTAAATTTGAACTTTAACGCAACTAGTAAACCATACGCCTTCCTAGAATTCCCGGCAAAAAGTTCTCTCAGAAGGTGACGCGTGGCGCGAACCTTATCGGTATACCAAGGTACGTCAGTGTATCTTGCGTTTTAATAACACGTTCACTTAACTGAACATTTTTTCGGGCAATGTGAGCGGCCATTGAACATCAAGAACACAGTCTTGCTTCCGTTAAATCGAAGACCAATACGTTTGTACTCGCTATCGAGGATTCAAAAAAATTTCTCAATCCCGAACGCTGTTTTACTGATGTCGAGAATATCATCTGCATAGTTAGCTAGGGAAACACAAATTCCTTTAAAAATACATGGGGTTAGAACTTGCTCATGTGACACAACAACAGTATTATTAAACAGAGGCGGAGAAATAATAGCGCCCTGTCTAGTATCTTGTTTTACTGAAATTGAAACAGTAAGTTCCATCGTAAAAAGCGAAATGGTGACCTTAACTCTGCTATTTAGTTTTTTTATACGTGTCACGTATCGCTTTTATGACGGAGGTATTTTCACCACGCTTATAAGCAGCCAATAAAATATATAGACCCTTGTCGAACACTCTTGATACGTCTAACCCAGCAAAATATAATGCCTTATTGTCTTTATGAGCATGTAGGAGTAATATAGTAATCAAATGGTGAGCATGTTTGCGACCTACTCCTTTCTTGAAGCCGAACTGGTTGTCCGGCGTATAACACTTATTAGATATATCATTAATAGTTAGTAACTCAAAACTTCGCACAAAACTGGTGACACCGTAATTGACCTAAAAGAAGAACACTGGTCCGAAGGCTTTCCCCTTTTTAATACCGGCGTTATTACTCCAGTACTAAACAATCAGGAACTATACTACAACAGAATATCATCTGAAAGAGTAAAGTCAGATGTTCAATCAGAAGAGGAGAACCACGGCTTAGATGCTTTGCGCAGATGCCATCAACACCACGGGAATTTTTCTTTTGTAGCTCAGAAATACACTCGGTAACCGCAGATCGAGTAATAATTTAACTCATCTCATAATTTGATTAGCCCAAGCAACCGTAAGGTCCTCTTTCATATTAATTGACAATGATGGATCAGGCTTGGAAAACTCACTTTCAAAGTAATTAAATAAAAAAAAACATTTTTTTTTAACTGAAAGAAGGGAGCAACATTAAAACTCAAACGAACAGAAATTATTCCGTATATGAAGGTGTTGCCCCCCTTCTCAGTACCTTGCTCTTCATGCTAAAGTTTTTAGCCCTTTTAAAAAAGATTTCTATTATAATTAAACGGCCCTTGTGTTTTAGGGGTCGTTCTTTAAAAATGTGGACAAACAGTTTAATTTCAGCTTAAAGAGCAAGGTAGCGAGGAGGGAGGCAACCCCCTCATACACGAAATAATTTCTGTCCGTTTTGAGTTTTAATGTTGCTCCTTACTTTCACATGAAAAAACTTGTTTTTTTAATTTATTTTCTGATCCTTCTACAAATAATAATTATGAATCTGGCTCACCCTCCATGAAAAATTCCCTCCCCTCACGGGAAAATCCTCCTTCAAAAGTTCCTCCCACGTAAAATACCCTCCCCCCCCAGTAAAAGTTTTTTCCGGACAATTCCACCCTTTCTGGAAATTAAAATCCCCCCCCCTCCATAAAATTTTTGAGCAGAAGATTCAGCCTGAAAAATTCTACTTAGTATACTTTCATTTGAAAAAGACTTCAAATGTCTTTAGTTTAATAGAGTTTTCTAATAAGTTAAGTGTTCTTTAAACTAAGGGAGTTCTAATCGTTTTTTTTTAGCACTCCGGAAATCCCCCCTTCTGTGGAAATTATTTCCTGGAAATCCAAACACGCAGGATATTTCCCTCGGACAATTCCCCTGGAACATCTCCACATGCAAAAGTGAGTAGGCAAAGATAAAGTTAGACAAATAAAAAGAATTGCAGATATGAATTCTGTCAAATTTCCCCAGTGTAAAGTTTCCCCTGGAAAGTTCAACCCTGTACATTTCTCTTCCACACGGAAAATTATCCCCATGGAAACCCATCCCAAATACAAAATTCCCCTCTCCCGAAAAATGTCTGCATACTTCCCAATAACAAAATACTAAACGTAAACAATGGGATACTTTTTATAATTTAAAGACCTATCCCCAGGGGCTGGGGGAGGGGGATCATTTTATCTCCAAAGGCATAATTTTGGGGACTTTTCAATTATGCTAAACAAAATGGTTATCTCAAAATTTTGATCGGACTATTTTGGGGGAAAAGGGCATGGGAGAGAGGCTAGTTGTCCTCCAATCTTTTTAGTCACTTATAAAGGGCACTATAACTTTTAATTTCTGTTCAAATGAGCCCTCTCCCGATATACCCATCCCATTTAAACAGTTTTGCCTCTCAATCCCTCGGACAATCTGATTTGGCTTTTTTCTACAATTAGCCATGTCTTGATGCCTACTGCAAAATACTTGATTTTCAATTCAAAATCAACGGAAATCAAAATCAATATTTTTGCCTCACAATCCCTCGGACTATCTGTCTTGGCTTTTCTCTACAATTAGCCATGTCTTGATGCACACTGCTGTAAAATACTTGATTTTCAATTCAATTCATGGCTAATTCTAATCACCAGTGGTTCGATATGATCACCCCTTGAAAACAAAAAACAAATAAACACACATCCGTGATCTTTCTTCTGACAAAGATATACAGAATTACACATTTTTGCAGATAAAAGCTTGAAACCTCTACAGTATGGTTCTCTAATACGCTGAATTTGATGGTGCAATTTCCATTAAGATTCTTTGAATTTTTTAGGGTGTTTCCCCCCCCCCCCTCTTTGAAAATCAGGCAATTTGTGATTTTCAAATGGCCTGATGTTGCGATTTTCATTAAGATTCCTTCACTTTTAGGGGTGGTTCCACCTTTTTTGAAAATCAGGCAAATTTTCTCAGGATCGTAGCCTTTTATGGGTAACACTAAGCTTAATGATTTCTAATATATTTGGACTCAGCATAATAAGCCGATTCTTTGGATATGTTTATTGATTTCAAAAGTCCGTTTTTTAGAGTTTCGCTTACTATTGAGCCGCGTCGCTCCTTACTTACAGTTCGTTACCACGAACTATTTGATCATACCACTTGTCACTGGTAATTCTGATAACATTACAGGCTTTTGATTTCATGATAACGATTAATTTTGATAATGTTATGATGTACGTGGTTGCTGGCGTGGATTAAGTCTGGATTATACTTGTCTTGGGAAGTGGGTAAATGATCCACATCAAAGAAACTGAAATTTGGTTCTTGCAGTAGAAGAAGTTGCAAAGCAGAGCTAATTCAGATACCCCTTTAATGAAAGGACAAAGTATTGGATAAGAATCTGCTGTCTGTCTAAAACTAGTATGAACAACACACTGACCAAAGCAATCAACCTTAGATGGCCTGAATAATAGAAACTCTACAACTCTGAACCGACCGTCACGGACTCGGATTACTTTTACCTAGGTTCTGTCCTAACTCCAAAAGGTGTTACACATATACATTCACAAGTAGTAACAAGTCCCTCTGGAGAAGGCGTGAGATCAGCCTAAAAACTAAGATGAAACGGGTATGAGGAAAATATCCGATCAATCCTGTTGTACGCCTCTTAAATCTGGTCTCTAGACACTGAAGAAACTCGCTTCCTTGAAGCATTTGATCATCGTAGCATTAGGGATATCCTACATGTCAGTTGATGGTTTCGCATACTAAACACCGAAATTCGAAGAGGCTGTGCCCAAAACGACCCCCTCCCGGTAATTGTGTAAAAACAATGACTAAAATTCCTTGGGCACACGTTACGCCGACTAACCTGCCACCGTGTCCCTCTATGTCTTCACCTATGGCCCTCTTCCATTTTGGAAATGGGAGACCTGGTGGTCAGAGAAAGAATCCCTGACAGATATCCAAAATTAATTCGGATCCTTTAGGTGGCTTCCGCCAACACTGGTGTTGTTGGATAAGGATTGCTGAAAACTGCAGGAGAGGCACCCGCTGACATATCATGTTGGACAACGTCAGTCAACCCTTCATCCATTAGCGCTTGACATGACGGATCTTCTTCTGGTTCCAGAAAAAATTAAAGAAAGTCGCAACAGGATAATATCCATCCGTCTTGTTTTACTGGCCGTATTTACTTTTATTTGGAAAACTTAAACATGTTTGTACCATGAAAGGTAAGTAGTGTATAGACAAGTCTGGTTTCTCTTTCAGCATGATGTAAATCCTTCCTCTTTTAGTAACCTACACAGTTTAAGCGTTTAACTTATTTTGTGTTATTTTGTTTTTTGAGTTATTTTTTGAAAATTTACTAATAACGCGAAATAACAAAACAAATGTTTTCTTACCCAGTTTCAAATTTTTTTTATTGTTTCAACAAAACTCGAATTTTTCATTTGGGTTTTGACGTTATTTTATTCTTTTCATTTTCAGTTGTAATTTGTTCATTTTAATTGCCCCTTGATCTATTCCTTCGCTAGAATATTTTCCTTCGTTTTTGTTTTTATTTCGCGTTATTTTTGTTATTAAAAAAAAAATATTTTTGGTTTTTTTTAATCTGCATTATTTTGTTCTCCACGTTGCTTTCTCTATTCTTGTCATTTTTACTTGTAATTATTTCTAGAATCGAATCATGTGAAGTAGTAAAAAACAAAGAACAAATTCTGGAAAAAAAATGACAAAAAATAACGAAACTGTATGAAAAGTCTACTAATCTTTGTACAACATTTTTTTTTGTACATTGTTTAGAATCAAATTTTATTTTTGTTTTTAGTTCTGTCCAGGTATTTAAAATAAAAAAGCATTAGCTTCATTATTTTTTTTTGCGAAATGGGGTTGAAATGTATGTTGTATCAATATGGACTATTCCTTATGCAGAACGTATAAATGATTAAATTTGTATTTCTTTCACAAAAAGATAAAAACAAGTCAAATAGGGGCTTGAAAACTATAATTGAAAATTGAGTAAACAGATAATAATATTTAATTTTATTGAAAACCCTCTGAAAACGGAGGAAAAGACATAGCACAAAAAGAGCAATAAATCGACAAATCACAAATAAATCAAATAAGAATTCTAAACCATGAAGGACCTGCAATGTTGTTCATTTAGTTTTGAAACTGTAATTTCTAGGTCGACTATGCTATATTTGCTAGTTAATCTTGAGTTGCCTGTCCATGGTAGTAATATGAAACAGGTATTTGGTGAAACGAAGGAGGTGGAACGGATTTTTTCTTTGTCATTTTAGGGAAAATTTTCCAGAAAAGCATAAAATTCAGAATATGGGGCAGCGCGACAATGTTGTAAAGACTGTCGAGGTAGAAACGGTTGTAACGAAGTTTTTCGAAACAATTGGAGCTTAGGGGGTAGGTGTTTGACGAGAATTGTGAGCGATCAGAAGACTACAAGTGTGGCGAAAAGCGGTGCCGATAGGAAGGCCTAGATATGAGATACTGCCAATGGCCTTAATAACAGTGGTACCAAGAGATATAGTCTGTGATGAATAATTATCATGACAATTCCAGGCCGAAATTATAGTATTCTTAAGACAAGAGGAAACAGATCTCTGAAGTACGCTCAATAGTCCGACTTGGGTTGAGGATATTATCAGCATACGAAAAAAAACAATATGTTGATACCGCTGAGATCACAAGATGAAGGGTTTCCTGTGCGTTCAAACATAATTGTCAAGCAGGTTGAAAGAAGTGACACACCCCTGCCTAGCTCCTTTTCGAACATAAATATGTCTCTTATAGGTACAGGAGGACAATTGCTGGTATGAGGAATCTTGATACGAATATTAAGGTTCGAGTAAAATAATACTGGCTATCTGCGGGATGATCCCTCCCCTTTTTTACAGCTTGGATCAACAGAGTGACATGAACAGAGTGAAATTGAAAGTGCACCTTGTGTCAGGTTTAGCCAAGACCAAAAAGGAAGAAGAAGAATTGGTAACAATCAGTGTATTCGCAACTGGTGACAAAGCGACTGTGCAATCGACACTGTGTTGAAGCCCGAATTGATGGGGAGGACTGTAACAACTTTCCTCCAACTCATCAATGATGATTCAATGATCGGATGCATGAAAACCTAATTTCATGCACCCGAGCTCTGACGTGTGAAAAAGGTTTTTGAAAATTTAATCCACCTATGCTCTGCTAATATTTGAGGACTATGGACAAAGGTCTGGTAGGGTTTTGGCCATTGTCTTTTTAAGTATCGACGCTTTTTCTCGTATTTGAACCCCTTTCAACTTAAATGAGTAAGTTAAGTTTAATTTAGCTCATTATTTCGAGTAAAGTACAGTATGAAAATCTTATTAGCATCATATGGGTGTTGCTGCACTTATACTTTTGAGTGCTGTAAATAGGTTAATGACTTTTTGCGGTCATTAATTGTAAATGTGAAGTTGAAATTTCAATATCTGTGTCTTAAAACAAGATTAAATAAATAAAAAAACAACGATAACAAGTTTGTTAAAGTGAAAGTAAAGAGCGACAATTAAACTTAAAAAAAAACTAATTATCCTACAGCAAATGTCGATAGTGGTAGAATAAGCGCTGCACACCAAGTGACTGTTGTGTGCTACCAACATAGTGAATTGACATTTCCGTATGTTTTATTCACCGGTTCCCTTTTAAAACATTTTGACAGTAAAAACAAAAAAAAAATAAGCGTACTTTTTGAGGCTTTAGGCTTAAACCTACTTTATTTAGTTTTACGCCAACAATCTGCTCTTGACGGGAGGGTGATGGGAGGGGGGGGGGAATTTTGCAAATGGACAGAGATCAAAATTAAGGAGTTTCCATTGACAGGTTTTTACCTTAACGCCTTTTACCATTAAACACCTCTTAACGCGAGAAAAAATTAACACCAGGAGTAATAGGTAAGAAGTAAACTGTCTCTCTTCTCCCAATAAAAACTGAAATGCCGTCACACACGTCACAAGTGTAAAAGGAGAGGTTGTATAAAAAATCCTAGTATTTGAAATGAGAATCTTTTATTTTAGACTCAGAAGAAGATCGCCGGAGGTCAAAAAGCGACAAAAGTAAGTTGAAGAAGGTTGACAGCAAAGGAAAGGGTGTCAAGAAAGCCAAAGAGAAAGTAAGATCTAAATCCAAGAAAGAGGTCTCCTCTCGACAGCGAACGCCCAAAAGAGCTGAAGGTCGCTCCACATCCCCATCTTTTAAGAAGAAAGAATATAGTTACAAGAAAGATTATGATACAAAAAAAGTTTATGATTCTAAAAGCTTTAGTTCCAAATTAGATGAAAGAAAACGTATAACACCTCCTCGCAAAACTTCTGTAGAACGTCGAGAAATTAGCCACCCGAAAACATCTGCATTTGAAGATCGACGTTCCGGTTATGAGAAGCGTCCATTTGAATCTCGTGAGCCTATTGATAAAAGATACAGAAGTCCTGCACGCTTTGAAGATGATAGGAAACGTAATCCATCCTTGGATAGACGAGTCCAAACGAAAGACTGGGGAGATCGAGGCTGGCAAGACGAGTACAACCGACCAGCACCTAGTGACTGGAAATCAAGACCATTTAGAAAAGATGGGGTTGATTGGCAGTCTTCCAATTTCCAACGAGAGTATCCTGAGGATTGGAGGAGAGGCCAAAGAGGTCGTGATAGGTTTCGAAACAGGAGAGGTCAGCCATTTGATCAGCGAGCTCGTAGGCCAATGCGAGGAAGCTATGAAGATGAACAAAGATTTGGTGCTGATGCGGAGTTTGAAGTTACCTATGACAATGAAGCTGCAAAACAGATTGAAAGAGAAATTGAGGAAACTCTAAAGGTGTGTATTCTTTTACATATTTAAGTCATGCATATTTACTAGAAAGAATTAGTGAAGTGGCGGCGGTGGGGGGGGGGATTTAATCTACATTAATGTTTTTTGTTCTTTAAAAATTTCGTAAAAAAAGAAACAGACTTATAAATGGAAATTGGTATCCGTACTAATTAAATCGTTTCAAGGGTAAAACGAGAACAAAGTCTATCAATAAGAAAGAAAGACTCATCTACTCCCTTTTTATTCGTAAATAACGGATCACCACACTTAAATAACTATACTATTTTTTTCCTAAACTTTTCAATTAGTCTACATTTTCGGTCCTTTTTATTATTTTATATAGATTCTTTTAATACCACTTTACTTGCTTTAATTACCAACAGTGGTTACTAAAGACTATATTGGTTATCGCGGACATTGCTGCTTTATTATTATCCTTAGCTTTTTTGAAGTTATATAAATAAAAAGAAAATCAGCTATGTCCATGCGCAATCGCAGGCGGAGGGAACTGTCAGGTTCCCTCCTCCTCCATACAGCTTTTTGTATCAGCTTTTTGTTATTTGACTATTCTTTCTTACCCTCCCCTCCCCCACTCCCACACGTTGTAAGTTTTCTTATCGTAATGCTTTGGGGTATGTTCCTCTAGATAGAATATATTGTTTTCTTTGTTGTTGTTTTTTTAGTGGCTTATTGCTTTGTACCTGGTTTTTTTAAAGGTCTTTTGTGAAGTCTCTGTTTACAGGAAGGATATTATTTATAAAAGGTTAGGTCAAATGAAAAATGCGGAGGAGTTTGATCAGTATATTTTACAGTAAAAACTGGCGTATATACCGCTTACTGCTACTACAACTAACAGCTCACAGCAGCACCAAGCCGCCTGAGGCCAACACAGTTATGCATGCTCCGCCTCTATTCCAGTCTATTCGAAGCCTCCCTCTTACACCCTCGTAGGAAGTTTTCAGTTCCCTTAAATCTTTTTTTACGACACACTCCACCCCAACCTTGAACGACCTGCTTTCCGTTTAGCCCTGGACGTTTGGCTGTCTCAAATGGATTACTTTCTCGAAATCGAGATTAACGTGTCTGAATTTGACCTAAGTTGACAAAAAGTGGCATCAGTTGATGATGAAAGCGAACATAGTCAAATGGAAGCGTACGGATCATTTGAACCAAAGGCCTTTGATATCACATTAATTCTGCTAAAATATTTTGAGATCTCAAAGTTGTTGATTGAAAAGACTGCTGTTACGCCTTTAAGGCAACATCCTCTTTATGGAAAAAGAAGAAAACACGGTGTGGATTGTAACTTGCTTTTCTCTAAACTTCTCCTAAAAGTGAATGGCTTGGCCATGCCCTGGCAAAAATATCTAAGATCTGCTTTATGTTCAGAGAGAGAACAAGCATAAGTTTTTTTGTACGATTTTTTTTTTTTTTTTTGAGGATTTAATTTTTAAAAAAATGGGAAAAATTACATGTAGTATGTGGCCAAATACTAAAACTTCATTCATAATAATGATAATAAAACTATTTTATTTTCAAACGCCCTACACGGTCATTCCTGGTATATGGTACATCAAATTATTTTGTTTAGTGTTATAGGTAGAAGTGATAGAACGTTTTTGTCCCAATTAGACCTGGCATCCCTTGCGCCACTATCGACTATCGAGATCAGGGACGCAATTACAGTATTTTATTGGGGAGAAGGGAGCAAGAGGGTGCTATTCCTCTGCTATTCCAGCGGTAGTGAAGAAAAGTAACTATTTAACAAACACGTTACTTGGTGAATTTAAAAACATTGCGTAATAAATTATAAGCTATCAACACTCATTAAACAATCATAAATATAAGTGCTGGTGCTCGGCTTTTGCTGAAAGTGTCAGCCATGAACTGCTGTAGATGACATTTGAATAGCGTAAAGAAGGTTTCGGGTGCGCGAAGGTAAATGTCGCTTACACTCGACTTTTTTCAGCCGGATTCACCACTAATGCTGCAGTACATATCCCCCTCCACTTCCCCCATTCCCCACGCTCAGCACAGGAGGTTCAATTTCATAATTGAAACAAGCTCTATTCTAATATCCCAAGGTGTCGCGATATTTGTTTGCTCGTAATTTTGAATGGATTTTGACTCTGTGAGGTTTATTTTGTTGTACTAAACTTATAATATACGTGATTTATTGAAATATTATTTATGATTTTTTTTAAAAATTGATTTATTTGTGGGTTTGCCGATTTATATTAAGAAATAGCATTGATATTAGCGGGCCAAAGACGAAACAAAAATTATAGGCAGCGCAATAGTGCTGTCTAAGTAAAGATAAAGGATCAGACAAAGTATTACCCAGATTGTGAAACATTGTATTGTGACATATTGCCCACGTTAAATAGCGGCCGTGTTTTACACTTGAAAGTATTTGAAAAATAAAATTAGAATTATTAAATTATCCATTGGGCATTGTTTGACTAAGAATATCCAGAAAATCTGAACAATTTTTGGCATCATTGCGGCAGGAACCTTAAATTCAATGATTTCTTTTTCATTCAGGAAATCGTATTCACTGTAAATCTACTTTCTTATTCTTCAATGATTCTAATTCTGTTCTATTTGCAGATGTAGAGGGCATATTCATTTCCTCTTTTGAAACTTTTAAAACAAGAAAATCTCATCTTGAACTGATAGATTTTAGGAGGTAAAAGCACCTTAAATATCAAGGAAAAAATTGACCTGAGCAAATATGGCGAAACTTGAAGCACGGAACATTTTTAAATTTTGCCATTAACTGGCTCACATTTTTACTTTTATGATAAGGTTTCAAAGGCAGTATATTTGGAGAAATA
This sequence comes from Artemia sp. Qi Xiang Cuo, assembly GCF_049724085.1. NCBI lineage: Eukaryota > Metazoa > Arthropoda > Branchiopoda > Anostraca > Artemiidae > Artemia > Artemia sp. Qi Xiang Cuo. The sequence goes on along the minus strand of NC_142807.1, from coordinate 44,332,031 downwards.
TTAATGTGGAACATATTATGAAGTATGCTGGACCGTCATTTTTCTCGTTTTCCTTTTCTTAAAAATGAGCAATTAAAAAAAGTATCTGCTCAAAATAAAGAGCAAATCTGGCCCTTAAAATGAGTAACAGTTTTAAAGCTACTTAATATATTATTGTTTTTTTTTCAAATTATCGGGAATAACTGCCCCCCCCCCCCCCCGAACGACGCCCCTGGTCCAGATTAAACTGAGAGAAGCCTAGGTTAGGGGGATTTTTGGTCGAGACATAAGACCTCCTGGAACACCAAGGAGGCGACTATATATATTGTGGCTCGTTTTTTTTAGACCTGGGAGCGGGCAGACATTTTTTCGTCTCCTATTACCTGGGTTGCAACCTGTCACCGAGACTAACTGCTTGAGTCGTCGAAGTACAAAAAAAAAAAAAAAAAAAAAAAAAATTGAACAAACAAATGTACCGAAGTTGGCAAACAATAAAGCAAGGTCTACGAACTTAAATTTCTTACTTTGGCCCAAAAATCTGGGATTATTGGAGTAGCCTCTACCTATATATGTTCCATAAAGAGCTTATGAAGTTCTGATCATTACGAGTAAATACGTCTCTGCAATTGCAACTTGCGTGGAAAGTTTGACAAGAGAAGTGTTTCTCACTTTCCGATTCATTTGTGTAGAAAATTTGAAGTTTTGGGGCAGTATGATATAATGTGCAGAAAGAGAGAGAGAAATTACTTAAAAGGATACCAAATTTATCTGATAATTTATCCTTTTAGACTTCTGTTTTTAACTGTATAAGCTAATTCAACACTCATCAATCAATGATTTGCTTTCTTCATCCGCTTTCTAGTTCAACTTCTTTTTCCTCTTAGGAGCATGACGAAAAGGAGAAAAAAGAAGCTGCAGAACGTCTGGAAAATATAGAAGCATCTTCCGTCAGCACCCCAATTGAAGAAGAAAAAGTTGAAGCGGGCTCACAACAAGGTGACGTATCAGAAGTTGAAGTCGGCGAGCAGGCTGGAGAAGACCTATTTGAAGATAATTTTTCTGACTTCAGTGATGATGCAGAAGATCTCCTGGGGAAGACAGAAATTAAGGAAAAAGGAGTCATCTTGAGTCAAGAGACACAAGTAACTACTACGACTGTAGAAGAACCAATAGTCTCCAAAGCAACCATAGAAACAAAGGTAATATTTTATTTAACTGACTGGAGTGCCGATGACTGCGATATCATATTTATTGAATAAGAGTTCGGTCATATGGACTATATTATCTGAAATTATAATTTTAACTTTTGAGTAGAGTTCATTCAACCTTTATTAAAATTAAGCTGACAAGAATAGATTTTAAACGAACTAAACACCCATGCAAATATATCGCTTAGATTTCGAGATTGGGCAATAAGAGAGTTGGAAATAGGGTTTGGAAAGCTTCAACTCTATTCGCCACCCTTTTTGTTGGTAGATTGTCAAATAGGACGCCGCGGGTCAATACAAAGAGTGTTGGGAGGAAATTGGGCCTTGGTTCGCCTGAGGTGACATCTCTTACCTTATATTCTTACATTGTCCTCTTCTTTGTCGATCTCGATTGGCTCCCATAGTTTCCTTGAATTGGGCATTAGCCTTTACTGTTTCACCCACTGTTTGGGACGAAGTTTTCTTGTGTAGCTACTTTAAAGTTCTGCCCAACTCTGCTGTACCAGTAGTAAAGGATATCCTTCAATTGTCGTGGATCTTAGGGACTCTTTGGAGTCATTCGACCTTATTTCTGAAGGGAAATGCCATGCATCTCTCAGAAATATTTAAATACTGTAACATACCAACCTTCTTCGTAAACAATTGGTAGGAAGACGATTGTTGGTAAAGAACTTTTATTCCTCAATTGAATGCAAATGGAAATGTAAATCCAGACCAGTAGAAAATCCTTATAGGTTTTTTATTTAAGCAAGGTGTAATAGACCTCCTTTCTGCTAGAAATTTATCGGTAAAGAGGTAGGGGTGTTGGAGGAACCAGTGGCCTAATTTAATTCTCCAATGGTATACATTGAAAATTATCGCGTGATTCCTGTTCAAACGAAATGCAACATGCCTATCTTTCTGTTATAAAGCAATCTGGGAGAGGGTAGAAGGGTTTTAGGGGACATAGGCCCACCATGCCCCTCCAATTATACAGGTTACAGAATCCTTGCATGAGTTTGGTTCACACAAGCTGTGCCTTCCCCTGCATAGAAAAGTTGGCAGGGGTATTATAGGGGGTCTCTGGATCACCTTTCCTAGGTGAAAGAAATCTAATCATGGCAATTGATAATCCTTGTGTGGTTCCAGCTCAAGCAAGTTGCATCATACCTGACTCTGCTATAAAGTTGACAGAGGAAGGGGTAGGGAGATATTAGAGGAACTATGGGCCCGCATCATGCCTCCGATAACATAGATCTAAAATCCTTGCGCAATCCCATTCAAACAAGGTGCAAAATACTTGGATTTCTGCCGAAAACTATATATATATATATAGACTGGTATGGATAGACTGTTTTATGGATCAGAACTAGTTGAACAGTTTGTGGGTACATTTTAAGCCTCCAATCATGCTGTAATTTCGGTTCAAAGAAGATAGGAACATGCTTATGCATCTTCGGAATGTTCGGTGTGTGTGTTTGTGTGTGGAGGGGGGAGGGGTGAACAGACCGTGGTCCCAGTTTGGTCCCCCAAACATATAGTCTGAAAAAATGGTAGAAGGGAGAAGATCTTTCGAGATCCATGCGCCCATTCAATGCCTCTTGTCTTACTGATTAAAAATCCTTGTATGATTCCTGGTAAAATTGGTGTCATTTGGTATCTTTTTCCTAAACAGTTGGGGTTGAGTGGGTGGTAGAGGGAACACGGACCCACTTGAGTCATCCAGTCGTACAGAATTTAAGCTGGTGCAAACAAGGTGCAACATGCCTACCGATCTGCTAATAAACTGGCCGTGGAAGGAATTGGGGTGTCAGAGGGGCCACTGGCCCGCTTTAGTTATCTAATCATACATATTGAAAGTTAATGCATGATTCTGGTTCTAACAAGAAGCAATACTCCTAGGGGGCGTTGGATGGCCTACAGGCTCACTTTGTACCACCAATAATGCAGATTGAAAATTCTTGGTTGATTCTGCTTCAAAAAAGTCCGAACACGACCTGCCTTCCTGTTAAAAGAAATGGCTGGAAGAGCGGGTCGATGAAGGGTCCATAGACCCACTTTGTAGCCTAAATTATACATATTGAAAACCCTTTTGCGGCTCAGGTTCAAACGAAGTGCAACGAGCCGATCCTACTGCTAAAAACCTGCCGAAGAGAAGCTAAAAACCTGCCGAAGTAGCGGAGGCACAACGGCTTACGTTGTGGCTCTAGTTTGTTTTTGTGCCGTTTCATGACTTGGCTCAGTTTTGCACCGAAGTAAGACTTAGCTCGTTTTGTGCTGTAATTCTGAATCTTTTTTCAAAGTTTTTGGCCCTCCGAAGTGTTCATAATGATGTATCTACTGCCTTTCACTTTTACCACAGTTTCTAGGACCATTGAACGGTGTTATTAAAAAATTGTATCTAAGCGTTCCAAAGTTGATTTTATTTCCATGGGCCTGCTTTCGAAAATCATTAATAAGGGATGATCAAAGGGTAGGCCTCATTTTTTTCGGCAATGAGATGATTTTTAAAATTTGGAACGCACGTGTGATACCATTCCTTCCCTCAGTCCCAAACGCTGAAAACAAATTCATCTGAAATCATAAACAGAAAAGCTTATAAGAGCACTTTCGGACACGTGAGAAGCTGTTTCTTGTTTGGATGTCGGAATTTTTCTATTTGTTATTTAAAAAAATATTTTAGTGATTGGGCCAGCTAAACATCGCATATCTTAAGCTCTTTTAGGTTTTATTTTTTCTTCAACTCGAAACTGGTGTTTGCTTCCTTGCCTACGTAGACAGAGCTTTCCCTTCAAAAGCAGAAACATCAGAAGCGAATGCTTGGCAGAAAAACTTCGTATGGTCCTCTGGTAGAGAATGTAAATCTACTTCAGCTTACACACTTTAGCCTCTGGCTCAGGGAAACCGTCGTTTTTGGCCAAACTCATGCGCAGCTTTCCAAATTAGTAATATTAGATTCATCAGTCCAGTCTGAGGACCGCTCCTCCCGTAAAAACAGCAGAGGTTAGACCCTTGCTACCCTGTTCTGATAAATTAAATCGGCATCATAGGGAAGAAATCGAAAAAATTGACTGAGTGTTGCTCCAGAATACTGAATAAGTCAGTGGATGAACCTGTAGGAAGCTTCGGATGAAATTTTATCATATGCAAAGTTGTAAGTCTTACAGTGGTGCAAAACAAAATTCGGCTTCTGTTATTTAATCCCCCTCCGCTCCAGAAAAACGTAGGTTTTTTAAACCATTGTATTCGCTCAAAAACTTGACATTATAATTATGGAGTATTATGATTGAGGGATGGAGCGTGATATTTTTTCTGCTTTTGGTAAAACAATTATCTGTCCGTTTTGGCCTTACGTTGTTTATCTTTTATTATTCTTTTTTTTCAGACAGCATGTTTCGATGATGCACGCTCTGTAACTCCTGGCAATGAAGATGATTTGCTTGAGAGCATGGATTTTGAACAGATATCCGATGACGAACTTGAGAGTGATGTTCTTCTAGAGCCATCTATTGATCCGATGGACGTTGATTGGAAATCATTATATACTGCCAAATTAGTTCAAGAGACAAAGCCAACACCTTCTAGACAAAGATGGCAAACTGGTGCCATATTTTCTCGTATTGGAGTTGCAACGCAGTTTCTGTCACGTGAAACGGTTGATAAAATCACAAAGTTAATGGGTGAAGACAAGTTATTGCATCCAGTTGCATTTGAGCATATTGCATTGAAAGCAAAACAGCGTAGAAGTGAGGGGTTTAGTGGAGCTCTCTGCTCAAGAGCTGATGCGGAAATGAGATCCATTTTGTATCACAAGCCTGAAACGGAAGGAAATGAGGAAATTTTCAAAGCTGCACTTGATTTGATACGTGTTTAGAATTCAACTTATCTTGATGAACAGTCTAATTTGTCTTGTGTAACATTGTTATTTATTATTTCTTTGTTTCATTGCTGCCGAAACTTGGCTTCAAATTTTTCCAGTGCTCGGGGTTTAAGTTGACTATTGGGGGAACCTGTAACATTAATTTAAAGTTGATGTTTTAATAGGAAGTAAACTTGGGAAATATTGTTTCGTGTTGCATTATATGCCACTACATTTTGCGGCAAGCCTTCAGTTCAATGGTCTAAGCAGATGGAATACATACAAGGATTATTTAAATTGAGAGTCTCTTGAGAGAACTTTTAACGTAGATGCGTCATTTCTTGGTAGGGCTGGGAGGCCATCATCAAGAAGATGTGTGGTAGGGTGCTGAAGAAGATCCTACTTGTACTTTTTGTTTGGTAATATATTCATTTTTTAGCACGTTGTAGCTCTTTTTTAGTGGGGGGGGGTGTTACGGCTAAATATCTTCTACGAATGGTATCTACATGTTTCCGTGACTGGATGTTCAGTTTAAGCTAAATGACAAGCAGTGTATAAAATTTTGATGAAGAATTTCACGAGTGATTTTCAAGTTGTAAAATTTTGAATGATAAGTATATTTTGTCTTATTTTGTAAACAAACGTTTAAGAGATAATTTTCACAAAGTGCTTTAAAGTCTACATTTAGTAAACGGGTAAGAAGAAGTCATTTCTTTTGCATAAATGCAGAGATGGACTCCAACAATGGAAGAGCGTTCTTGAGGCTGCTTTCGAACTCAATGCAGTTTGTCTTTCATAATGAAACAATTCCGTCATAAAGCTCCTTTAATTGAGTCTTTAACTCCAGCAAGATGGGTTGGGGCCAAACTCGACATTGTTACAAAAACATGTTAGCGGGAAGCCACGGCTGTGGACGCTTTGGTCATTTACGTGAAGAATTGGAATTCAGCAAATTTTGCAAAAGGTTGTCAGTGAGCAAAGAAAATCAAATTTTTTTTGCTTTCTAGAAAATGTGATCAAAACCTTCGTCATTCCGCAATCTATAGTTTCATCTCATGTAGCTGTAATAAGACCAGTAGCTCTAGAAAAAGCTAGACTCACTGGCTCTAGCTGGTCACAAAGAGAGTTTTTGGCACACACAATTTTTTTCTGGATGGTGTGTAAATAAGAATTCAAATATTGGAAATCCGGCAACGAGTCCTTGGCCCTAAGCTGACGATTCCCCATTAGTAAATATTCTGGTAATTGGTAAAAAGGTCAAAAATACAGTTGTACCGATTCAAATGTTTGTTCAGTGATCGACGTATACTATGCCAATCTTGTATTAGATGATTTCTCTAGCGGAAGAATAGTTCTGCCAATAGCTTTTTGAGTAAGCTCTTGGCTTATTAGCTCTTGAAGAATGAAGAAGAAAGATGCCATTCGTCATAATACAGGGTTATACACGTGAAAAGTGGCCTTTCATGAAAATGACTCAATCATGGCATTGTGCAACACAATCTGACCAGCTGATCCCATTTTTCCTTACTTGATGATCAGTGAACCTTGACAGACTTTCTCCATCATCTTTCTCCACTTGAAAGCAACCAAAAGCAGTTGCGATTCTTGTTCACAATCGGAGAGGGGGGGAGGTATATCATAGGAGTGTAAAAATATAAAATAAAAGGATTTTAATGTTGAATGTCAGAAAAACTAGGAGGCAGCTGCCTCCCCCCTGCCCTGGGCTAGAACCGCCACTAACCAAAAGCTCTTTCTTTCATTTTCCCATTATAAAAGTACCTAATCAAAAGTGCAAGCTGCTCCTGTTTTGCCTAAAAGAACACATTTTAATACCTCAGCTGCTAACCCTCAATTAGCCTTAAACAAATATAGAAATAGTATGGGGGGTAGGAATTATTTAAATAATTTCGGGGATCACACTGGTCTATGGGGCCGGTACCCCACATTATATTTTGGTTAGACCTGGGCATGATTTGGAGAACAATCAGAAATTAAATTCTAAAAGACTAGTTTTTTTCAATTGAAAGTAAGGAGCAGGTTTGAAACCTTAAAGGAACAGAAATTAACCTTTATATAAAGGGATCTGTCTCCTCATTTCTTTATATCTATTCTTTATATGAAGGGATCTAACTCCTTTGCTCTTTGCTCTGAAGTTTGACTTTTTGTCTTATTTTTTTTTAGAAGATTTACTGAAACACAAGAGCCATTGGATTGGGAGAAGAAGGTTTTTCAAAGCACTAAAAAACTTTAGTTTAATGAGCGAGGAGTTGAGGAGGGGATAGTCTTCCTTATATACAGAATAATTCCAGTTCATTTTAAGTTTTAAATTCGCTCTCTACTTTTAGTTGAAAGTTTTTGTTATTTGTTTTATCACATTTTACCTTACGGAAAAATAGTCAATATTTCAATGCTCTCTGTCTGGTTTTTGACAGGTTGCAAAGCTTAGAGAAAAACATCTTTAGGAAGGTAATGCAAAAAGTATGTCAAGTAAAGTAATAGTATATAAAAATGGAAAAAGTAAAGTAATTACAAAAATACACAAAACATTTATAAAAATTTAGAAAAATATTTACATTTAGAAAAATATTTATAGGAAGGTAATGCAAAAATAAGGTAAAGTAAAGTAATAGTATATAAAAATGAAAAAATTAAAATAATTACAAAAATACACAAAACAATAGTCTACTTATGAAAGATAGGATAGGAACTCCTAGTTCTATTGAGCACCGAAGTATTGGATGGGCTTTATTTAACAGTATCAACTGATATAGGAGCACTTTCAGACTCTGTAATTATAAAAAGTAAAGCGATTCAAAGTAGTTGGTTGAAACAAAGATTAAGAAAATCAAATAAGAGTTTTTAGTAATGGGTGTTATTGAGAAAGGCTGTAAGTGTCGAACATTACTGCGTAATATTGATTATTAATTTAATTAAATTAACTAGGTCAATACAGTCACTCCTGGTTAAAACAAAAAAAGTAATAATGAAAAGGAAAATACACATCTGTTCTCGGGAAAAATACAATATCAAACATTTCTTTTTATAGTGGCTCCTGATATCGGCTCAACGGTACTCAGACTTGCCCGATTTGACGGCGTATTTTCATCAGAATTACCCCATTTTTAAGTTGTTTTCCTTCTTTTTCTATAATTATACAAACTTTCTTATGCCCTAATAACTTGGGATGTTTGCTTAAACTCGAAACAAATACATATTTGGAATAAAAAGCTAGTTCTTTGATTTAATGCTATCAATATTTAGGTTCTTGTGCTTTCGTTATTGATAGATATCGCTATTCAGGGCCGCCACGTATGGAGGGGAGGAGGGGGCCCCCCATGTTTTGGTCACAAGTTGGTAAAATCGTGAAGCAAAGCGCCATGATTTTTCCGACGCCACTAAAATTCTTTGTTTGGTTAAATAAAGACCACGAAAATACTGACATGTCATCTACAGAAATTTTGAACTTCGAAATTTCGAGAAATTTTCATCAATCTACAGAAATTTTCAATTTGGTTAAATAAAGAGCGTTAAAATCGTGACATAACATGTACCGAAGTCTGAATCTCGGTTGGTAAATGCAGCGGTTTTACCGACTCGTGCGGTGATTTTACGTGTTGTATTCGACAGGGACATTATGCTAATTATTGACAAAAAACAGCCGGTAAAATCCCTTGATTCTCCCCCCCCCCAACATTTTGGTAGGAACGACCCTATCGCTATTTACCTACCATTGATCCCTACGAAAAATTGATTTTCTTTTTTTATTTTTTCTTGCTTCAACCAAGGCATATAGTAAAAATAATTATGAAAAAGTGGAAAGGGATCATTCCATTACAAATTAGAACTCATATTGCCCCTATATAGGGCCAACAGCTATTGGCAGGTAGTCACGCATAGGCCAACACACAATATTTGCATGGTTTTCCCTACTCTGCTCTCTTTCCTTTGGTTTCCTCAAAATTACTTTATAGTCCCCGATTTCCTGGGGGGCAAGCCCCCACGCCCTTGCGGGTGCCCATGTTCATATAATCCACTTAGTATGAACGATTGGATAAATATGATGCAACTAGCAGACAGAGCCTGTCAGAGGTCAGGTACAAAAGAGAAAAAACCGTAGCGCGTAGTCTTTTCAAGATTCAACAACTTTACAAAAATGATTCATGCCGGCTTTACGACCGTTTACAAATAAAGCACATATATGCTTGAAAAACGCAACCAGTACACACTTACTAAATTATAAAACTAACCAAATCATCACTGAAATAAACACAAATAAAGAACAATAAAAAAAAGAGATAAGAATTACAGACTAATAAATTATAAAAAAAAATTAATAAAAAATAAAAAACTAATATAATAAAACGAATATATTAATAACAGAGCAAAAAAAATTATTTAATTTGTCCTCTCTCGGCTTCCAGCCCCACACTCACCAACCGCCCGCAAGGAGATGCTTCTTTAACTGGTTTTTAAATTTCGGGCCACTTACCACTTCCCGAATTGAGTCTGGAAAAGCATTCCAGACCACCGGACCCGAGTGCCTTGCCACATGACTTGAACGAACCGTACTTCTCGGCTCACTTACTAGTTCTCCAGCATTTCTCGTAGCATATCCGTGATAAAATGAGTTAAAACGAAACAAATTACTAAAAACATCAGGCGCGAAACCATTCAAACTCTGAAGCACAAAAATACCAATCTGAAAATCTCTAGTCTGACCAACATTCAAAATCTTAAGTTTCCTAAAAATCGAATCTGTACTTAAAACTCATGTATCGTACTTACCAATTAATCTCACTGCTTTATTTTGCTGAATCTGCACTCGTTTAAAATTGCATGTAAAATTACTAGCCCAAATCATACATCCATAATTTATATACGGCGCAATCAAAGAATGGTATAAAAGAACTAAAATGTGAGAAGGTAAAAAATGTTGAAAACGTCTTAAAATCCCAAGGCCACGGGCTACCTTACACGCAACAACATCACCGCGTCTTCTCCATCTGAGGTCCTGATCGATAATGAATCCTAAGTAACGCAATTCCTCAACCCGCTTTAGTACATCACCATTTATTGCTATTTCATTGGAAAGCTTTGGGGATACACCAGTCCGACTAAACAGAATATAGTTACTCTTTACCGCATTAATGCTAAGTAAGCTAATGCGTAAGAACTGACTCAACCATTGCAGAGTTTTGCGTGATTTCTGGATCAATTCTTCGAGGGTCTTTACTGCCACAACAAGCGCTGTGCCATTAGTAAAAGATAACGTAGAAACATCAGAAGTATAGGACTACATACTATCGATATACACTAAATACAACATGGATCCTAAGACGGAACCCTGGGGAACTCCACAAGAAACAGGAAAAAACTTAGAAAACTTCTCCCCTAGATTTACCCTAACTGACCTATCATTTAAATACGAACTAAACCAATCCAAACATCTCCCTTTTACACCCAAATCTCTGAATCTATCCAATAAAATACTAAAATCAACGGTATTAGGCGCTTTTTTAAATCTATAAGAACACCAATACAATACTCACCCTTTTCCAAAGCTAAATTAACATTTTCTAAAAGATGTTGTACAGCATGCGAAGTCCAATGGCCCTTCCGGAATCCCAACTGGCCATCATACATTGCATGCAGGCTCGTGAGGTGATCATAAAGTCTTGCATGGACAACTTTTTCATAAACTTTCAAAAACACTGGTAAAACAGAAATAGGCCTCCAGTTTGATATATCCATTTGAGTGCCCCTTTAGAGGGAGAATCTTTGCTGTTTTCAATAATTTTGGAAATACTCCCTTCTCCCTTTATGCTTTGAATTAAGTCTTGATATTGGTCTTCTTCAAGATCTTTAGCATATTAATAAATTTTAGTGAAATATGCATAATCATATATTAAATTTAAAAGTAAATTGGTTTTACCACTCCCTGAATTTCTGCAAATTAATAATTGAAAAGGCAATTGAGGTGCTAGTGGATGTTTATTTTGCGATTGACTATTCGAGTGTTTAAAATCATATACTTTAATACTCATATACTTATACTTATATAATCATATACTTATACTTTAACTTTTTTTTCAACACTTTTCTTTTTGTGTCATTGGGGTATAGAGCTTTTTTATTTGGTTTTTCTAAGAACATTCTGTGTTTATTTGCTCTTAAAGTATATTGGGTTTTTGATAGACTTTCCACTTTTCCGAATAATATATCTTTATAATTCTGTAATGTTATTTTATCTTTGACGATATTAGTTTTAATACGTTTTAATTTTTTCTTTGCTTTAGTTTCCTCATCACCCTCTTTTAAATAAGCGTATACTTTTGACCTTAAACCTACAAACTCAGACATTATTGTTCCAGATAATTCATCCTTCATCATACCTATCACTTTTTTATTGACTGCAGGGAAGTTATAAGGATTCTCTTTTTTATAATCTCAAGTACCGAATTTTTCTTGGAGGTCAGCTTTAATGTCTTCATAAAAATCCTTAGTTCGAATATCATAAATAAAACTATCCGTATCCATATAACATAAGTCAATGCTTTAACTATATTTTGGTTTCATGAATTCATAATGAAATCCATACATGAGTAACTTAGATAGTTCTAAAACAGCGAATCAGATATAAATAGGTTTATCTAGATCTATTGGCCATTCAGGCAACCGAGAAATTCTCGCTAAAGATTATTTCCGATCTAAAGTTATGTTTTTTAATTATTTTTTGTCTTTTTTCATCACTAGGGATTATTTCAATACTACCTGTTTATCTAACATTTTCCATAGTTATCCCAAAAGCAATACTATTCATTATGTTAAAGAAATCTTTCTTAAAATAATTCTTCCCATTATTTCAGATATTAGTATCACCATTGATTTATTCTTCTAAATAGTGTGCTTCAATAAATACGAGTATCTTATGAACTTTTTCCAATACCGAGCTATGTTTTAAATGTAATTATAAGTTCTTATAATGAACAAAGTAGTTAATTTTATTATTTAAAGTTGTACTTAGTTTATATTCAAAGCATTCAGGAGCTAGTGGTAAATCTTTGTTTAAATTGTGTAACTCTCTTGGATATTCTAAATCAACTTCATAAATAGCTCCCACATTATCCATATTCATTTCTGAATGGATATGTTGTTTTAGTTGTTGGTAGTAATCTAAAGAATTGTTTTCTTTTAAATTTTCTGGTATATTAATAAAAGTAAAATCTTTTTCTGGTAATTTTTGGGACATTGCCCAACCATATAAATTATTAGCGTCTAAATATATTAAATAATTAGAAGGTTTTGTTTTATCAAAGTTTATCATATATTTATTGTTTGCTTTAGCATATCCTTTCATACACTGAGATACGCCACCTCTTATACCTTTCTCAATAAATCTATACATATCTTTATCAGAATATAAAGGAATTTCAGTTTTAGAATGTTTGAGAAAAGCTTCCCATGTTAATCCCGGTGCAGAAAAAAAGTGTAAGGGATCTAGTTTATAATTATTTAAACATACATTTATAAAATTTTCAACGACATCGGTTAGAATTAAAACATCACTTTTTAGGTATAATTTAGTGTAATCTAATAGTGTTTTACATTTAAATAATTTCCAAATAGATTTTGCTCTTTCCTAATCTTCTTCAGAAATATTTTTCCTGTTGATCTAGAATAAAACTTGTCTATTGAAGGTAATTCTGAATCATTTATATTTTCATAGCTATCGATGTATTCATAGGGATAAATCCATTTCTTTATTATTTCCTTGAATCCTGCAATATATTGAAATACATCAGAAGTATACTTGAAATTATTTCTCAAACAGTTGCAATTTAATTTACAACCATATTTTGCTAAATTCTCCAATCATTTATCTAATGATGAAGCAATAAAACGGAGTGAATCTATGGCATATATTTTATATTCGGTTTCATTAACAGTTTTTGTTTTATATAGTGATATAAAACTTTAAGCTAAATCAAAAATAGCATTATCAGGTACTATCTCTCCAAGAAATTAATTAAAGTCATATTGTAAGAGATTATGCATTACAATAGGGATATGTTTAGGAAATCTAAAGTTTTTATTTCATTCAGCATGTGTAAATCCACGTGTACTACTAATCATGTGGTCATGATCTAAATGGAAATTATTATCTACTATTTCCTTTTCACAAATATGGCAGCTTTTATTAGTTGTATTATTCAATTTTTCACTTTCTTTTTCTTGTCTATAACTATGCTCATTTTATCTATTATCATACTCATTAGCTATTTCTGTGCCCACTTCTGTTAAGGTAGTTACAAAATGCCTGCTAGCATTCTCACCAAAGTATTTATAATATTTATCTCGCATAGTATGAAAAGAACAACTGACTTGGAATTCATAAGAAAGTAGTATTTTCTCTGCTTCTTTGGTTGGCTTATTACCTTTCTTTTCATTAAATTCTTCATTATATGATTCAAAATCACCTATTATACAGTATGGTACTTTCACCTGTTTAGCTATATTCTTAAATTCAATTTTAGATCCTGGCTTAGGCATAATGATGTCAGGATCTTCACAATTTTCGTTTTTACCGTGTTTTTCGAATTTTTATTGTTCATTAAAGTGTCTTCCACAGAATGTACATAGATGAATTTTCCATTTAGGTTTAGAGAGTTTGTTTAAATCTTTAATTAAAACATAATGATTATCACAATAAAGTAAATTAATCACGTGTGTAGCATCTTTTCCATTGATCTTAGTTTTAGAAATATCAGTTCTAGTCACTTTACTTTGACTTATTTCAAATAAACAAATTTTAAATTATATTTATTATCAAATTTATGAATATCTTGAATATCCATAGGAAAATTAGTAATCCCTTTAAAGTTGAATTCATTTTCAAAGGGTTTATATTTTGAAAGTCTGTCAACATTTCTATCATTCGCTGGATGAAGATAAGCGAGTATTGACCAAAGAAAGCATTTATTATCATTATTTTTTATATTAATACACGCTTTTTTATATTTTTACAAATTCAGGTAATTCTTTATAAGTACCTCCCACATAATTTGGTAATCTTGTCATTCGATAATCAATTGCATCGACTCTTTCAAATTGTAAGCCTGATCTTGAGGTATTTTCAATGACCAATGTATGTATATTCCTGTGATTACTATTTAGATGGCTTTGATCGATATCCCTATTATTATTAAAAAATCAAGGAATAACTATGATAATGGATAGGTTCAAGTTCTTCATGATCTTTCTGAGAATAAAATATTACCCAAGTTGTGAAATGAGCTCTGTAACTATCTCTTTCATTCATTCTACTTCTTACATCTTCAACAACAAAGTCAAACAGTGTTCCGAAATCAGATCCATTTGAATTCATTGAAATATTAACTGTAAGGGAATTTTCTCTAATCCATTCAATATTTGGGTTATTATCGTATTCTTCTTCCATTTTAAAAATATATTCTGGGATATCTGGAACTTTCCTTGCTTTTTTCTTACGTATAAATAAGACAGAAATGTCAATATTCCGATCTTTTTTTAACCTATTTCTACCACCGAAGTCTCTAATGAGTATTTGAGTTTCGTCATTCAATTTTTGATTAAACTCAACTTGTTAATTGAAATAATTTTTACTTTATTCTTCACTTCGTTATAATTTCCAGCAGTTGAAATCTGTTTTGATTTTAAGAATTTTTTAAGTTCAATAATATCTTTATTTCTCATAGTGTTACATTGATTTTGTAAATCTGAAATAATTTCATTATTTTCTTTTATTTCATTTTCTAACCCTTTTTTTGACTCTGGAATAATATTAAATCTTTAGAGTTTTTTATCATCTTGACGCTTTGCATTACGCTCTAACTCAATCAGATTATCTTCAAGTAATATTTAATGATTTAGATGAATATTTGTTTTATTGAATAGATTATCTTTTCTACCAACAATTTTTATATCGAATAATTTAGCTGCTGCGCATAATTATTAAATATATAACACGATAATTTATTTTTATTTTGGTGAATTTGGATTTTCGTTGTAAACAACTTAAATCACTTCTGCAATGCCTGCCATTTATTTAGAAATTATTTTATTAAACAAATTTCCAAATCTTAAAATTTTCAAACGTGAGGAATTTCATTGTTTTTTTTTGATAATTAAATTTTAAGATAATTTTGATAAATTGTATTATATTCATTTTTCTTTAATATTTTATTTTTTAATAAGGAATTTAACAAAGTTACAGCAAAATTTCTAACTTCATCTGATGTATTTCCAGTAGCTCTACTACCTATTAGAGTGTATAATTGTTCAATCATTTCATTTGCATTTAGAAACAATGCAGTTCCTACTTGTGGTATTTCTATGTCCATTTTAAGGAGTTCAGCGATTTTTAATAATCAGTATCTATAAAGTTCTACAAAATCAACTAGTTTAAAATATTCTGGTAATCCATGTCCTTTTTTCTCGTAATATTTCTTATGTCATTAGACGCATTTCTTCAAATCGTTTTGAATGACTTCAAGGTGACTCATGTAATAATTATGCAATTAAAAAGCAGGTGGTTCTTGAGGATAATACTTTTTATCGTCTTCATTTAACCGTTTCAGCAGTTTAGTGTCAAGATTCAAATTAAGATCATATACTCTCGGTGATATCAGGAGTTTTTGTTTTTGGTATTTCTAATGGTTCAATACCTTGAAGTAGCGATGATGGTGCTGGTAATGGTTCAACACCTTGAAGTTGCGATGGTGCCGGTAAAGCGTTTCTTAAATTTTGATCTAATCTTAGAAATCGCCGTTTCAAATTATCATCATTTTCTTTTAATTTTTCAATATTCAGCTCTTCAGTATATTCATGAAATCCTCCTTGTATTAACGCATTCTGTCTAACCTTTTGTCTTAGTATTTCCCTGTTGTTAACTATATTTGTTAACAATTTTTTTAATTCTTTAACATCCGTTTATATAGATTAAATTATATATAAGAAAATATTATTATAAATCAAAAACTTTTGATAACTCTTTTTCATAAAAAGCACCAATAATTAACTCACCCGATTTATCGGATAATTCATACGTAATAGGAGTTGTCTGTTTAACTGTAGCAATTTGAAATATTTCCGTTGTATAATTTGGAAGATAGCCTTTATCAAAAAACACTCTTTTTCTTATTAATTCTAACCAAATCACCTACATTAAATATATGTTTCGTTGTTTGAGAATGTATGTCTGGAAACAGATTTTTATACACCCTGTTTTCATTTTCTTTTCTACTAGCTTATATTGGTTTCATTTTGATTGATCTATAATATGAGTTATTATAATTGTCAACTAATGACGGTAATACATCTATCCAACGTTTAGTATTGTTGTAAGTTAAATGTTTCCGTAATTTCTATTTAATAGTTCTATTTAATTGTTCCACTCTTTGAGCTTTCAATTCACTTTAAGATGAAAACAAAAAAATTTCATGACTTTTAAAAATACTTGAACGTTTTTCATAACAAATTCTTTACCTTTATCTGTTTGTAACTTTTTCGGTTTTCTATTTTTAAATAAATCCGTGAAAGCTTTAATAATTTCCTTACCCATTTTATATTTTAAAGGGATACACCAAGTATATTTACTAAAACAATCAATCACTGTAAGAATGTAATCAAAATTATTATTTTCTTTTTTATACTGTTGCATATCAACTAAATCAGCTTGCAACTGTTCATCAATACTATGTATATAAACTTGCCTTCTTTCAAATGTGTGATAAGAGGGATAGTGTAAAGAATAAATATTTTGTTTTTGCAATATTTCTTTTATTTTAGCTTTTGAAACAGTATAACCATTTTCTCTGAATTTTCTATGTAAATCATCAATCCCTGAAAAATTAGCGTAATATAATTCTAAAACCTTGTCTTCGATTTGCTTATACCCAGCTTTTTGCTCTACCCAGGGTTTTTGTTCATCGCTTCCTTTTTTAAAAACGATTTTTCTTGCAACCACATAGTGCACATATACCTTTAATCATTGGCACACCATTTCTTTTTTAAACTGCTTGAGTCATTGAAGTAGTAGCAGTTACCTTTTTACATCGCATACAATAAATCTTACTTTGTAAATTCATTTCCATTTATAAGAGACTGAAATTATTAGATAAATTTTCTAAATAATAATAAAAAAATTTGTTCTTAAAAAAAGTATTCTATTAAATGGGTTTGATTATTATTGAAGGTAATAAAAGTGAAATTGAACAATCTCATACAAGTAATCCAATTAGATTAGATCGTAATTATGATTATGAAATCGCCCTAAAGCAGTGTACTTTATGGTATTCATGGCATAATATTAGTGATAAATTTAAAAAAAATACATTTGAGTTTAGAAAAAATAAAGATGAACCATGGCTAAATGTTGTGATACCCAATGGTATGTATAATGAAAGAGTGTTTCAATAATTTTCTAAGTCATTATTTTAATGCTTCTAGAGAAAATTGTCCAATAACTCTTTCATCAAATCCTGCAACAATGAGATTTGTTATATTATTAAAAGACAATTACGAATTTAAATTTGATAGTGATTTAAGTATTATTTTAGGATTTGAAAATGATGTTAAATTATCAGATAAAATTAATGAAGGTACAAAAGTTCCAAATATTACAAGAAATGTTGATAAAATCCAAGTCTATTGTTCATTAGTTGATAGTTCAATCATTAGTTGAGTTAGATCTGATTTAATATGGACATTTGCACCTAATACTGAACCAGGTTGTTTAATTGTAGAAATTCCTAAAGAAAGGCAATATCTCTTAATAAATCGAAAAGAATTTATTAATTTTTTGAAAATGACAATTACAGATCAATTAGGTGGACTTATCGATTTTAATGGTGAGAATTTCGGTTATGTATTGGATTTGAAAAAAGTTTAATGAAATTAAAAAAGTTTTAGTTAATGATTTTCTCTTATAAAAGTTTTACTAAAATAAATGTTAATTAATAAAAAACAATTGCTATACACAACACAATATAGTAGTGGTATTGGCAGTTTTTTTAAGAATATAGCTAAATCGCAATTATTCAAGACTTCCCAAAAATATAAAAGTTGGCGCTTTATCAGTGTATAATAATATGATTAAACCTCGATTAGAGTTAGTAAAAAATAGAGATATTGAATATGGTAAAGAATTCATCGATTTCAATAGAAAAGAATTAGATGAAGTATTTAAATATTAAAAATCGACGAAAGAAACTATTAGAAATAATAGAAGGTATATAGATAGAAGAGGTCAAGATCTCTTAAATACGTTGATTACAGTTAATGGGTTAAAAACTTGAAAATGAAATATCATTTAATAAATTTCTTCTCTATATATATGGAGGTTGTTAATGAAGTTGTTACTCCTTATTAGCAAATATTTGAAAAGCCTATTGTTGATGATTCGACAACGAAATATGAATTTAAAGAAATTAGAGAAACAAATGTTAATGTTTCAAAATTAAATAATTATGGATTGAAAATAAAAGATTTAGCAACTTTTATCCGTCCTAGTGATAGCTATATTAATGCGAAAATAAAAATACCGTGAGAGGATGGAAGGAATATAGATGCGATAGATAAAGCTAACTAAAAAAACAATGGGTTTAATATATTGAAAAATGCTGAATATATCATTAATGGTAAAACAACTGAATCTATTGATTATGTTGGTATATGGACAACCGTTAACAATCTATTAAAATTTTCTGATGATTATTCGAGAAGCGCAGCAACAAATATGTTTTGGTATAAAGATAAAACGCAAACAAATGATTCATTTACAGAAGAAAGTGAGTTTGTAAGTACTTCTACAACTGCAAAAACACGTGAAATTCCAGCAATTAAAACAAAGAAAAATGATAAATTTAATAGCGGTTTATTAAAAAGATATAATAAAATAAAAGAAGGTCACGTAGTTAGTATGTATTTACCATTATCAAGATTATTTGGATTTTGTCAAGACATTAATCGTGTATTTCGAGGTGTTACACATAAAATTGCGTTGAAAAGGAATAGTAACAATAATATTATTATAAAAAAGGGTCCTCAAAATTTTAAAGTAGATATGAAGTATTTATCGTGGATTCTACCAGTCTTAAATCCTTGTTTATTCATTATAAATGAGTTAGAAGGTAAATTAGTTAAAAAGAGTTCATTTGAATTAAGATGGGAAGTGCGTAGTACGTATAAAAGTGATAATATAAATGACAAAGGATTGAAATGGAGAATCGTCTGTGAAAGATGCAATACAGCTAAAATTGTTGTAGTATTACAGAAAACAGAAAAAAATAGTAATGCTTTACAAAATAATATGGTATTTGATCATATGAATATTGAAAAATTTTAAGTGAGAGTGAACGGATAAAAATATCCACACGAAGAATTAAACTACGATTTGAGTGATGATAATGAGGATTATTCTGATGCTCATCAAAGATTTTTACATTTAGGATACAAACATCGAAACGTTGGTAGTGGAACTATTGTTAGCTATAATGACTTCCATATGACTTCCAGTATATCCATTATTTTGTTTTGACGTTTCAAAACATGAACCTAATATTTATGCATCTGGATCAAATGTTGATATAGAAATTAAACTTTTGTTAGATCAAGAGCCTGCTGATTCATACAACATTTACTGCGTTATATTTTCAGAAAGAAAAGCAAACATAGATGTCATTGATCATAAGTTATATGTTAATTTATAAATTATTTTCGATCCAGAAAATTTGTTTAATAAAATAATTTTAAAGATTAATGGAGAAAGTTTTAAGAGAAATGAAAGTGGAAAATAAATACAATCGAACCATTAAGAAAGAAGACTTAGACATTGGAGTATAATACACAATTAAAGCAAAGAAAAACGTAGTAACTAAATATGGTAATAAACTTGTTATTATTATTAATTTTGAGGGTGAAATGGTTGACATCTTTGCACCAAAACGATTTTATTCTAAAGCAGCTGATTTTGAAAAGAAATTTAAAAAAATAGAAAAAGATAAAGGTATGATTTTAAAAGTTATTGAAAGAAAAGGGAAAGATAATAATAATTATCTAGATATTGATATTGAGCTTAATTAGTAGTATATCGAACTATCTAATAAATATTAATATATTACATTTTATCAGTAGTATAAGAAGAACGGAATATTTTTTCAAATTATATCAAAAATTCTTATTTCAGAAGACCTTTTTTGATGTTAAATGTCATGACGGGAAATTGTTAAAATGTTGCAGATTTTCATTTAAAATGGGGTGAATTCAATTGAAAAAGGGGGTAAATTGAAGGGGTGAGATAGGCGAGGCAGCTCCTGTATTTCTTATACTACTTCAAGAGAAGGGGTATTTAGTCTTAACGAACTCAATATCTGACAAATTCCTTTAAGAAGAAATAAGTGCGATTAGAATAAAACGACAAAAGCAACAAGCGAAAAATGAATTCAATTCCTAGTTAATTACGCGGTCTTGTATTAGTTCAAATCATCTCATCATAGGGGTATTACCAGGAATAGTTTTAGTTATCTGTTTTGATGACACATGCTGATGAAAAAAGAAAAGTGCATTACAACCCTTGTTTCCTAGAAGATGGTTGTGGAACCTTAGTTTTACAAATGGAGTAAACTTGGTTTATTTCCTTTATTAGTTAAAAAAACTTTCAAAAAAAAAGTTTTCCAAAGAAAAGTTAAGGCCATTTTAAACTTAAGCTCTTCAGGTAAAAAGATTTTAAAATTCAAACTGAAAACGACCAGAAATTACTATTGAAGAATAAATCAAACCCAAAACGAACTGAAATTAAATAAATAATCATAGCAAAAACATACAACAAGTAATAATATAAATGAATAAATAGATCTTAAAGCGAGTAGTGCTGAGATTGAGTATGAAAATCAAGCTTAAAAAAACAAAAAATATTTTCCTATTGAAGTATAAATGAAACTTAAAACGAGCAGAAATTAAATAAACAATTAATGCAAAAAAACATACAATTGATATTAATATAACTTAATAAATAAATCTTAAAACGAGTGTAACCTAAATTGAATATGAATATCAAGCTTGAAACGAATCAAAATCACTACAAACAATAGTTTGGGTATCACCTCCTTCTCTCACTGTAACAGTCTAAAACCTATTGCGTCATTTGCACTTTATTGAACACCAATTTTATGACAAATAATTTCTTTTGTACTTAATATTGAAAATAAACTTTAAAATTATAGTAACATTTTGAACTCATAAGCTTTCAGCAATTAATGTCATTATGCATCAAATATTCAGTTTAATTTAGTAGCTCTTTTTAAAGTTGTTAAATACGAATATAGTTTCACTACAAACAAGTGTTTGGATACTGCCTCCTTTCCTAACTGCATATAAAAACCAAAACCCTACTGCGTTATTGACGCTTAAATGACAACAAATTATATATTACAATTATTTTATTTTACATTTCTTAAAACATGGAAAATAAAAATACAATTACGGTGAAATTAATTCTTGAACTGATAGATCTTTAAACAATTAATATCATTATACATCAACTATTCATTTTGATGTTGTTTATACTTTCCATGAATGTTCAAGAAGCATACAGTTTTCAGTAAAGCGCCAATGACGCAGTAGGTTTTAGACTTTTACAGTGAGAGAAGGAGGTCCTACCCAAACTCTTGTTTGTATTGATTTTTTTTTCGTTTCGAGCTTGATTTGCATATTCAATTGTAGTTTCACTCGTTTTAAGATTTATTTATTAATTTATATTAATGTCTATTACATGTTTGTTTGCATTGATTGTTTATTTAATTTCTGTTCGTTTTAAGTTTTATTTATACTTCAATAGGAAAATATTTTCTTTCGTTTTAAGCTTGATTTTCAGATTCAATCTAAGCATTACTCGCTTTAAGATCTATTTATTCATTTATATTGTTACTTGTTGTATGTTTTTGCTATGATTATTTATTTAATTTTTGTTCGTTTTGGGTTTCATTTATTATCTAATAGTAATTTGTGGTCGTGTTTTTTTTTAATTTTAAAAGTTAATTTTATAAGAATATCATAATTTTAAAATTGACATTACTTTTTTTTTAAAAAATTATTTTTATGAAATTATTTTTTTCATTAATTTTTGTTAGTTTTTGACCGCAAAAAATTTCAAGTTTTTAAAAATTCCTTATTTCAAAATCAAACTTAAAAAAAAAAAAAAATCAAATATACATCAGAGTATCAAAACTGGTATCAAAGTAACAATATCGAAGTGAAAAAAATGGGTTTGTGTCAACCTCGGAGTTTTTATTATCTGATGTTTGAACTATTTTGAACAAAATTGCTATATCAAAATTTTTTATTGGATGGGTTTGGGGAAAAAGGGCGGGGGGGACTAATTAAGCTTCGGTCTCTTTTGACTCTTTAAAAGTGAACTAGAACTTTCTATTTTCAATCGAATGAGCACTCTCTGAAGTTTATACGAGTATCTCTTCTATAAGAACCATATACATCCCCAGAGTATAACTTACAACGCCTGTCCGTGGGCCCTGGGGGGTTGTGTCGACCCTGAAGTTTTAATATATGATGATTGAACTATTTTTAACAAAATGGTCACCTCAAATTTTTATCGGATGGGTTTATCGATCCGATACACCCAAAGGTGTGGAGAGCGGAAGGGGTTACTTGCCCTCCGATTTTTTTTTCACTCTGAGAAAATGAACTACCACTTTTAATTTCCATTCAAATGAACCTTCTCTGAAGTTTATATGAGCATCCCTTTCATAAGAACCACAAACTGCCCCATAACACAGCTTGCAATGCGTGCCTCCCGGGCCCTGGGGGGTTGTGTCGACACCGGAGTTTTTGTTATATGATCTTTGAATTATTTTGAAAAAATAGCTCTCAAAGTTCTTATCAGATTGCTTTGAGGAAAATAGGGCGTGGAGAGGGAGGCTAGGGCAGGGAGGCTAGTTGCCCTCCGATCTCTTTTGATTCTTAAAAAGTGAACAAGAACTTTCAATTTCCATCCATATGAGCCCTCCGAAGTTTATACGAGCATACCTTCCATAAGAACCAAATTTACCCACAGAGCAATACTTACAACGCCTGCCCTGGGCACGGGGGGGAGGGGTTTGTGTCGCCACAGGAGTTATTCTTATCTGACCTTTGAACTATTTTTAATGAAATGGCCTTACGTAACGGAGTTTTTGTTATATGATCTTTGAAATATTTTTAATACAATGGCTACCTGAAAATTTTTATTAGATGTATTTGGGGAAGAAGGACTTGGGGGGCAGTTGCCCTCCGATCACTTTTGGCTCTTAAAAAGGGCACTAGAACTCTCTATTTCTAATCGAATGAGCCCCCTTTGAAGTTTATACAAAGATCCCTTCTATACGAAGTGCCTCTGGGAAAAAGTAAATGGAGTATGGGGGAAGGCTAGCTACCCTCCAATCACTTTTGACTCTTAAAAAGTGAATTACAACTTTCAATTTCCAATCAAATGAACCCTCTAGGAAGTTTATACGAGCATAACCTACCCCCGGGCTCTGGGGGGCTGTGTCAACACCGGAGTTTTTTGTTATCAGAACTTTGAACTATTTTTAACAAAATGTCTATCTCAAAATTTGTATTGATGCATTTAGGGCGCGGAGGAGGGGGGCTAGTTTCCCTCCGATTTCTTTTGACTCTTAAAAAGTGAACAAGAACTTTCAATTTCAAATCAAATGAGCCCTCTTTGAAATTTATACGAGCATCCCTACCATAAGAACTATATATGCCCCTAGAGCATTACTCATAACGCCTGCCTCCGGGCCCTGGTGGGTTCAGTCAACACAGGAAATCCAATCAAATGAGCCATTCTATCTCAAAATCTCTATCTAAAAATTTTCATCAGATGGGTTTTGGAAAAAGAAGGCACGGGGGGGGGGGGGCTAGATGCCCTCGGATATCTTTTGACTATTAAAAAGTGAGCTCATACTTTAAATATCCAATCAACTGAGTCCTCTCTGAAGTTTATACGAGCATCCCTTTCATACGAACCATATATACCCCAGGGCATAACCTACAACACCTGCCCCTGGGGGGTTGTGACGACACTTGAGTTTTTGTTTTTTGCCTTTTGAGCAGTTTTTAACTTAATGGCTGTCCCAAAATTTTTATTGGATGCATTCGGGGAATAGGGGGTGTGAGGGGGGGGCTAGTTGTCCTCCAATCTCTTTTAACTCTAAGAAACTGAACTAGAACTTTCAATTTCCAATCAAATGACCCATACCTAAAGTTTTTACGAGCATCCCTTCCGTAAGAACTAAATATTTCCCCAAGGCATAACTTAAAACACTTGCCCGCGGTCCCAGGGAGGCTGTGTCGACCAGGAGTTTTCGCTACGTGGTCTTTGAAGTATTTTTAATAAAATAACTATCTCAAAGTTCTTATCGGATGGATTTGAGGAAAAAGGGCGTGGAGGGGAGAGGGCTAGGTGCCCTCCAATCTCTTTTGACTCTTAAAAAGTGAACTAGAACTTTCAATTTCCAATCAAATGAGCCCTCTTTTAAGTTAATACGAGCATACCTTCCATAAGGCCCATATATGCCCCCAGGGCATAACTTACAACGCCTGCCCCCGGGCCCCTTGGGGGTTGTGTCGACACTGGAATTTTTGTTATATGATCTTTGAACTATTTTTAACAAAATGGCTATATCAAAATTTTTATTGGATGCATTTGGGAAAAAGGGGTTACGGGGGGAGCTGGTTACCCTCAAATATCTTTTGACGCTTAAATAGTGAACTAGAACTTTCAATTTCTAATTAAATGAGCCCTCTCTGAAGTTTATACGAGCATTCCTTCCATAAGAACCATACATGCCTCCAGGGCATAGCTTATAACCCTTGCCCCTGAAGACTGTGGGGGAGTGTCCTGCTCAAACATATAATTTCCAGAACTTTCAACTACGTTGAACAAAATGGCTATATCAAAATTTTGATTGGATGTGTTTGGGGAAATGGTGGGGTGGAAGGGTTGCCTTAGAATCACTTTCGACTATTAAAAAGGGAACTAGCCATTTAAATTTCCAATCGAATGAGCCCTTTCTAAAGTTTCTACGACAAAGCTGTCTACAAAAAACCTTATATGCCCCCAGGGCATAACTTACAACCCTTGCCCTGAAGGCTGTAGGGGAGTGCCTACCTCAAAAGTATAATTTCTCAATGGAAAGCAACTACGCTGAACAAAATGGATACCTTAAAATTCTTATTAGATGCGTGTCCGGAAATTCGGTGCGTGGAAGGACTGGTAGTCGCCTTCCAATCACTCTGAACCGTCAAAGAGGTCACAAGGCAACTCCAATTTCAGATTGAGTGAGCCCTTTTTGAAGTGACTACGACAGCTTCTTCGATACGAAGTGCCCTGCTCTAAAGGAAAAAAAATAATAAATAATACATTGTGCCAACATCGTTCTTATATGCCCCCCAGGCATAACTTAAAATCCTTGCCCTGAGGGTTGTGGGGGAGTGTCTTCCTCAAAAACAAATTTTTATTTGGAAATCAACTACTCTGAAAGAATGGCTATCTCGAAATTTGGATTGGATGTGTTTGGAGAAGTGATGCGCGTTGGGGGGGCCAGTTGCCCTCCAATCACTTTCGACTATTAAAAAGGGCACTAGAACTCTCGATTTCCAATCAAATGAGCCCCCTTTGAAGTTTCTATGACGACCCCTTCCATACGAAGTGCCTCTAGGAAAAATAAATAAATAATAATAATAAATAAATAAATAAATAATAAAACATTGGAGCCATATGGCCTTTACTATAGGCGACGCTATAGCGTTGCCTCTGATTAAGTCAATGTTCTGTGTGTGGATTAGTGCAACTACAGTTTAAAGATCGTTAGGGAATTAGTTTAAAACACTTGGCTCCTCTAATTTTTGAAAATTCACGGTTTCAAAATTATTTTATAAAATTAGTAAAAAAAAAGCCATTAAACTAAACTAGCGATTCTTAAAGAAAATTTTCCCAAAACATAGCCAGAAGATAAATTTCAAGGAATGATATGGAAAGGAGTATCAAAGACATCGACGATGAAAATGATTAAAAGGAGAGATGATTTTCTATTAAAATTGCGAATAGACTAAGTTTGTATGGGAGGTTGGAAGGAATGGGCTTGACAAAAGAGAAAACAGACTGAGGCAAGGAGTCTGCATCGCGCGTAAAAGAGCGGGAGAAACATAAGCAGCTTACCGAACATTCTTTGCATGAAGGAAACTACGAGACACGAGTAATTCAGCCTGCGAGGAAACCCAAGATGAGATGAAACCGAAATTGGTTTGGAAGCCTGGGGTGGGATTGACTTAGAAGTCCCGTTTTTCAACATTGAAGCTGTGTAGCTGAGGAACCACAACAGCTAACTCTTCCAAACTTTTAACAGCCTCATTGTCTTTTGAGTTTCTATTGGTTGGTACCCTACAGCATAGTACCCGATATCTAGCTTCATTTATCAGTAAATCCTTCATTTGTCAGTAAAGCTGAATTTTTACGGTGTTATGGGATTATATGTCAGTATTCAGTCTTTAAAAGATACGGTTTCAAAATTTCAAAAACGGAACTCCCTCTGGTATTAGCTGATAATGGTGATAAGATTTAACATTCCCAGTGGATAATTTAAACACTAAAATGAACTAATATCGTAAATATCCCACGTATTTTCCGTTATCTGAGGTCTCATATAGCTCTTCTTTCACTTGTCGCACAAATGTCCTTGAGCTCTGACCAGCTCCAGCAACTCCTCTCAATGTTTAACCTCTTTATTATTCCACTTGTCTATTTATTAATCATTTTCTGTTTCCAGTTTTTTCTCCATCTGGATAAGGTTCGGCCAATCAGAAAATTCTGTGAAAGATCCGAACTGGCTCGGCCTTAACTAAGTTCAAATCGGCTGAACTTCCGTTTTGGTTCGATCCAGTTCTGGACGCTAGCTAAATCCCTATTCTGAACAGGTTTGGTTCCAACTGATTTCCAAAATGAGCGCTATCTAAATCTCCGTAAAAGTAAAATCTCACCGTGAATGGGCCATACCGTTAAACTTAAAAAAGAATTATTGATTGATCTGACAGCAAAGAACAAGTATGGTGCCGTCACCAAAACTGGAATTTAGCTTTAAAATGTACCTTTACGCTTTTGCACTCTTTTTTTTTTCTGTCGTTTTAATTAGCTTCCGTGCTCTTTGAGTCGTAGTTAATTCTATTATTAGAAACTCTTGATAAAATTAATTATCTATATCCTGTGACTGTTATAGACCACTATACAAACGAGTGTTTTCTTTTGAAGCCAGTGATGGTTTAGCAGCGATAATGAAACGATTACCAATTCTGTTTATTGCTCTCCTTGCATTAGTGACACAGTCATACTTGCTGCGAAGCAATGTGTACTTAGATGAGCCAGCATTCCTGGTTGGTTCATCTCAGAGTGGAAACCATGGGGCTCATCGGGTGAAAGCTCCTGAGTCAGAAAATTGTTTTGTAAGTCACTATCGCCGGCTGAACGCCGCAGGTAGATATGCCAGTTGTGCCTTTACTTGGACTATTAATTATGATTCGAATAGGATTCCCAGTGAAGTTGTAGAGGCGAAATGTGATAAAGCATGCAAGTTGTGCGGTCCTTTTCACGAGTGCACACAGATTCGAGCAAGAATGGAAGTTTGGTATAAGGATACGAGAAGTGTAATGCCACTGGATTATGCAATTGGATGTGTATGTGCTTTGATTGGTTTCGGAGAAAAAGCAAATCATTACCACAAGCCTGATTCACTATTGGATTACTAGAAGAATGACTTTATTATCATTATTATTTAAACGATCATGTTTTTAAATAAATTTCCATGTATATATTTATTTTTGGTAAAATTATTCTTTCTTCAGTAACACTAAAATAATTCTTTCTTAAGTAACAAGAAAACAAATCAGCACGATATAGGATAGGTGTAGCTAATAGTCAAGTACTAGTGTGAAAAGCATGCTGCCTTAAATTACACCTGATAAAATACAAATCATCACTCTCATGGTGTATGGCTATTCTCGTGTCACTGAAAATATCATTTCAGTTTGGCTCCAATTACAATAAACCAATAATTTCGTGTATTTTCCCCAGCTACTCATAGAAAATCCAATATATATATATATATATATATATATATATATATATATATATATATATATATATATATATATATATATATATATATATATATATATACGTCGCTGTTGTGCCTAAGGACCATATCTGATATTTTGGTAATAACATCCGAGTTTATTACCAAAAACCATTTGCTAAGTTGTTCTCAAAGGGAGGATCAGCAGA
The DNA here is from genome assembly GCF_049724085.1 of Artemia sp. Qi Xiang Cuo. NCBI lineage: Eukaryota > Metazoa > Arthropoda > Branchiopoda > Anostraca > Artemiidae > Artemia > Artemia sp. Qi Xiang Cuo. The sequence goes on along the minus strand of NC_142807.1, from coordinate 44,303,638 downwards.
AATACAGATTAGGAAGATCGAAGTGTGATTGAACAATCATCTCTTTGAACATAGATCAAAATTCGCTTGAACATAGCATGAAAAAGAAACATTTCGTACGCGCGGTAAATTAGCTTGAATCTGACAGTAGGCTAGATAGCTCCTATCTATACTCCATTTTCTGATATAAAAATGGGTTCCATTTGATTAAAATCAACAGTCTCCTTCATTTTATATTCATATTTGCTGTCATATTGGTCAGTTTTTTTCTTATATTATGCTCTATTCCTCTTTTTCTTCTGCTAACTATTGAAGACTAGAAACAATTTCATTTTTAGATCTTAAAAATTTCTATCATTTCCAATTATTTGATGAAAAATTAAATATGTAAACTAAAATATTCTATTGTCTACCGGTTCTGTAAGTATTTCTTTTTAAGCCATTTCCAAATTTGTCCTCTGTTCTTTTCTCTACTTTTTTCCATTTCACCAGTTGTTGTTTTTGTTTTTTTTTTGTTCTAGAATAGTAAGAAGTACGAAAAATGTTTTTTTTTCAAGGAAAATATTCATTTTTGTCAAGCTTAGTATTTTATTTCGGTCACTGTGTTTATTTGACTCTTTAGTGTTTTTTTTAATTTTAATTAATCTTCGAATTTTTAACTCTTCAGATATTCTAATTTGTTTGAATTATTTTTTTTTTTTTTTTTTTTTTAGCACGGCTTTTCTCTGTCTACAATTAGCCATGTCTTGATGCAAACATAAGCAACCTACTGCAAAATACTTGATAACTTCAATTCAATCATTTACCCGTGCAGCCCCAGCCCTTTAAACATTTGCCTCTCAGTTACTTGAACTATCTGTCTTGGCTTTTCTCTGTCTACAATTAGCCATGTCTTGATGCAACCACGTGCAAACTACTGCAAAATACTTGATAACTCCAATTCAAAATCAACGGACTCGGTCGAGGCGGTCTTTTTTTTCTTTTTTTTTACCACGTTTGATTGTTATTTATATAATAAGAAACCTTGTTTTGACTGCAAACTTGCCTTTACAAGGCTTCTACTTATAGACGTTCAGTTTATCATGATTCTTCCCTTTTATCGGTTGAATTTGTCTTTTCTATATAATCTTTTAATCGACGACTTTACTCTACATTTTCGAAATTTGGCTGCAATATCAAGCCAATTTTTCTAGGTTATCTATATATCAATCTATACTATACATAATAAGTATAGCCAAGTATAGGAAGCTTTCAGCCACCACCCCCTCCCTATCATTCTGCCTCTTTAAATTAAATTTTGGCTTTTACAGGAGAATCTTTCCATAAAAATAACCAATTTTTTGCATTAGGTTTTCAAAATAAAGTGCATTTAAGTGCATAAAGTTTCTTTGTCGATTTTTGCGAAGTGTACAGTTAATGCATCGACGACTTCCACCTTCTCTTTAGCCTTTTTAAAGGCTTTTGTTTGTTCCATTTTCGGCTATTAATTCATGAGTTAGATCATGGGTCTAATGCTTTCCTAAGCACTTATTAATTATGTTCCATATATTCCAAGGCCATACCCAGGATTTTTTTCGGAGGGGGTTTTACAAAAAAATTCTTGGGTTTTTTTTTACACAAAAAACCTAAAAAAACGCATACAAAATTTGTTTATCCCCATTTTTGTTACGTTTTTACGAGTCAGACAAACCTTCCGGGGGGGGGGTCAAACCCCCTGACCCCTCCCCCCCTGGATACGGCCTTGATATCTTCTTGAGAGACCCTTCTGCGCCAACAAACACTTCTGCAAAGTATCATTTTTTTTTTTTTTTAATATTAATATAAAAGATTCTTAATTCTTAGTGATACCAGTAATACAATGGATATCCAAGGCTTAATCGGCCTCAGATTACTTTTTTCTGATATTAATTTAAAAAAAAATTTCCACAAAACAAGTTTTTCAAAGAAGTAAAGAACTCCATTAAACCAAAATGAGCAAAAATAAAATAAAATAATCTACCAAGTGTAAAATTACCATAAATCTGCATCGATAAATAAGTAAAACCCAAAACCAACATAAATTACAACAAATAACGGAGTCAAACTCAAAACGAGCAGAAATTAACATGAGTAGGGCTCAAAACACCAGTACCTTCCCAAGGCCAGTATATAATTTGCACTTTATTGAATTTTTTTTTAATGTTTTCACTTTAATAACTTAAATAAATCAGATATTATCAAAATTTTGAGGAATAAATATCAGTATATGTATATTAAACTGATAATGGACATTCATTTGCATTTTTTTCAGGAAAGTGCAAATAATGTTCTGGCCTTTCTAGTTACAGCACAAATATTATTATAAAAAAGCACTAAGTGTTTTTTTTTATGATTTCTTTTCATGTGTTTCAATGAAAAAAGTCTGGTTTCCAATGATTTCTTGTTTTTCAGTGATTCCGTGTCTGTACTATTTGCAGACATAGAGGGTTTATTCATATACATTTTTTCAAGTTTCAAAACAAGAAAATCTTATGTTGAACTGATAGACTTTAGGAAGCAAAAGACCCTTACCTATCAGGGGAAACAATTTAATTTGAGCAAACGTGGCGAAACAGGAAGTATATGGGTTCCAGGAAGGAACCTAAAATTAACCCATGGAAGCAATTTCGCTGTCATGTCTAAATCAGCTAACTCTCAAAAATACAATTGAACAGTGCTTACTCTATGCATCGAGCTTCATATACGATGCTTACGAGATATAGTAGAGGAGCTAGCAATACAATTTGGAGGTCGTCCAAAAATTCCTTGTCACACTTTTACAATGTATGAAAAAAGATGCAATAACTGTCAAGGCTACTTAAAAAATTACTATGGGCTTTTCACTGAATATAGCTGAAGTTGAGCTAAGAGATATCATTTCAGAGATTCCAAGGCAAGAAGAGAAGCAAAGGTAAGTAATATAGTCTAACAGCTGTCCGAGGTTTACAGTTACTTTTGAAAACAGCCCTTTTTCCTTTGCAACTCACCAGCAATTCTTTGAAAACGAGAGGACCACATAAGCAAGATTTCTCTGTTCCATGTGGAGGGAAAAAAGGTTAAGACTCTAGAATTTCGCTATGTGGTCAAGCCTGCAAAATACCAATAATTGTATATTTGTACACACTTTAAAGAAATTTGTCATCTGATTGACACACGTTATTATATTTTTAGTTCGTGGTCCTATCCCCCCCTCTCATTTGACCAGTGCTTGAATTCCTAATAGCCATGAACCTCCAGCAGGTAGAAACTTGATGATACGCTTTGTTTAAGAAATGCTGCTGTTTTGATACACATTTTTCCTGTATATATTTCCTGACAGTACTATTATGAATTTCACTACCTTTTGGAACTAGCAACCTTTTTCTTTTTGAACAAGTATAACTGAGGAATCAATTAGCATTGTCAAGCTGGGAAACACAAACCAAATCCTGCTATTGAAATGTCTGAGGCTTCGTCCAAAACCATATGTATTTGTCCAGTTTGACGATATAACAAACATTATATATTTTGACTTTTTAACCACTATTAAAATTTTTGCTATTAACCTAGACATACTTAGAATTCAATAGGCCAACAGACCTAGAAAGAGTCTGTTTTCGATTAAGAATAACTGTTTTTACATTCACCCGAGCCGTCCGCCCGTCTTTAAAGCTTGTCTTTTTTTAGTTCACAGCCAGGGAGATTGGAACAGAAGCAAGTACCATTGCAAGGGATCGAATCTTTGTTATTATGCGCTAAGATTTATTTCATGAGTGCTTATGGGCGAAATAACAACGTTGAGCAAATAAATAAAAAAATAAACAAAAATAAAAGTTACAAGTTTTAGATGGATTTTTAGTAAATAAAAATTTTGAGTACTTTTGTAATTTATTCAGGGCATTAAACAACAGAAGATGAAAGCTCATACAACGATAAGACTATCAATTAGATCATGGGAGTGTCACCAGTTTAATTCTCGGCTAGTGAATTCAGAGAGTGACCTCTGGCTAGAGAAATTTAATGCAAAATTATTACTCTTGTTTTTTTTTCAACAAATATTTTTTCGTTTCTTGTCTTTCTTAGTTAACATGAAGAAATTCCCACCAAAAGCAACGACGGAATGCAGTTGAGCGCTTAGAATACAAAGTAATTTCCTTCCTATTCCCACAATGTTATCAAAACATTCTATTGCCTCTTGGGTTCAGCCAACTGTAATTTGAGGAAGCAGTTGTATACAAACTTGTAAACCAAAAAATCATGGCAAGCATCCTGAACTGGATTGAGCCAAAATCAAGGTTATTTGAGTTGAACTAACTCATAGCCGGCCAATTAGACGATGTTTAAGAAAAGCCTGATTGGCTAGCAACTTCAAAATATAATAGGCAACTAAAACACTGTAAGGTATTAGCATTTAAATAAATAGAATCTACCACTGGCACTGGGTTTTGGGATGGTTGAGACCAGTTATAGCAAAATATTGTAAGTTGGCATGTAAGGCAAGAAGAGTTTGGAATTCCAAAGACACTATTATCCATCACAAATGAAAACTAAATAACTTTGAATATCATAGAAAAGGCGCAAATTTTATTTAGAACTTATTTATTAAACAAAAAAGAAAGAAATCACGATTGAAAGGATGCCTTTACTTGTCTTCCACCAAAGTATCTGCCATTGAGATCGACAACAGCTGGAATGATATAGAAAATGGTTAAACGAAAAGGGCCAAAAATAAAACATGGGGGTATAGTATACAGCATTACAAGTACACTTTTAACTTGGATTGAGTTGAATATTGGAAAGAATTAACATCATCGTGCCACCCTAACAAATCAGAATATAGAGATGTAATATGTACAAAAAAAAACTATTAAATATCATCCTTATTTTTGAATCCTCCCAAATTACTTCAAAAATGCGCAATAATAACTTAGCTTTTAGAAAAAAGAAATTAGGTTTTAGTAGGTTAAATAATAGAAGACGAAGAAGATTTTTTTTTAATAATTTGACTGAACTTGACAACACATACCGAAATTTAACAAATTTGATTAGTTTCAAGTTTTACAATTGCGGCAAAAAGGCCAAAGAGAGGAAGAGCCAAACAAAAGTGAACTAACTTTGGATAGGAGCCAATAACCACTAAGCAGTTCAAGGCTAAAAACATCTTCACGGACGATATGTATTTCACTAATTTTAGTCACTACTCTCACATTTTTTTTTGTAAAATAAAATAAGAAATTTTAGTAAAATAAAACAAGTAATTTTAGTTCTAAGGTAGTTGAGCATTTTCTGAACGCGGAAGTAGGTTTTCAGTTTGGAATACCTACCACCTGGCAGATTATTTTTCAGATATTAGTGAATTTAGCCCTAAACTTTTTAATTTTCATGACCAAACTATTTAGAATTGATGAGTGATCTTGCAATAACTTCTAGAGCTTAGATAAGAGATCTGAATGTACGACAGAAAACTAATAGCCGACAAACACTTCCCCAGAAGTCTTAGAAAAACTATTTAACTTTTTTTGTCTTGTGCCGGAGATAGAGATATTTCGTTTTAATGAAAAATACTGCATTAGAAAATATGATTTTTTTTTATTAGACAGAGGCAATTCTTTTTTTTCGTATTTAAAAAGGGCAGTGCCTAAAAATGTTGTAGTATAGTTTGCGATAGGAAAACACTAAAAATTGTCTCAAAGGATACATTATTTAGGCAATTTGACAGCTTTGAGAGTTCCGAGTAGTAGCAACCGCTTTCATTGATATTCATGCCGACACAGGAGACCCAAAATTTCATTGCCTTTTCAATAGTATTTCATATCAAACCCCAGATCCTCAATAGCTCTCGATCGTGGAAAACCCTTGGGAGAATTCGCTAATGGGCCCTTTGTATTTAAGACGGTCAGCCGACGTTGAGGCTCGCAAAATGATTTTAAGGTAACGAAACTCTTAAAATAATTTGCTTCCCCGGATCACTCTTGCAATAATAAAAGGGTTACCGTAGCTACTTTAAAAAAAAGAGTTTCATTAACAGTGTGGTTCATTGTGCATGTTTATGCGTCAATTCTAGCAGCCATGTGAGGTACTGCCAAACGTATAGTGACGCCTCGACCTCGAATACCGAAAATGAGACAAAAAGTGCAAGATATTTTGATTATTAGAACAGAAGGTTCAATTGATTTATTACAAAATTATTATTTTACAAGAGAAGTGTCCGTCCAAAAAGTACTGAAAGAATTAAATTTATCACAACCGTCATATAGAGCAATTGTGCATATTTGCTGTTGCTTTATTTGAAAGCCATTTTAAAAACTCGATGCATAGTTTCTTTTCTTTAGGTTTTTTTTTTAACATAAATGATCAACTCGACCCATCTAACTCAACTCTGGTTCAACTCAAACTTCGTTTAATATATCCCCCATACAATTCAACCCGTGTGCAATTTGAATCCATTTGGCTCAACCCCAGTTTAACGCAACCCCTGCAAAAAGTTATTTTTAGAATGAATAGGAACTGAGCTGCACGGAGATTGAGGATCAAACAGAAGTTAAACAGAATGGGGGTTATGTTAAACAGAGTTGAATTGAATGGGGATTGACTTGAATGAAGATTGAGTGGAAAGAGGGCTGCGTTAGATAAGAGATAAATTGCATACACGCACATACCATAGAATTGTAAAAATTTACAATAAAAGCTAATGGAGTGTCTAATCTTGTACCATCCCCTTGTGTTCCTAGCCATCTAGGCTTAGAACGTACATTAGATAATTTTGATTTTGGACGGCGACGCTAATTATTAGTAAATCCCTTCATTTACTAGATTAAAAACATAAACATAAATTCTAATATATCCAATATAATTAATAATTTGACATGAAATAATAATAATGACGATGTCTGAAAATAATTTTAATTGTTCATGCAAAAAAGGAAAATAATACCGAATAAAAGAAAGACGAAAATGAGGATTCCAAAGAAAATAATACCAACAAAGCGTTATACCTTTAATTGCAGATTCTATTCGTTTAAATTCCACGAATATACGAACTGCTTCATCTTCTGGTACATTGCTTAACTGCACAATTGTCACATCGGTAACATCGCCATATTTACTGTTGCACTCCTCCTTCACTTCTGGTTCTAGATCCTCATCAACCTCTCCAGGACCGACCATGTTCTTTAAAAAAGTATCGAATTTAAGATAAAATAGAATAGACAGAGCAACCGAAAGTCCCATAGCAGTATAATTAGTGTTTCCAAGTACAGAGGGGAAGGTCCTAATACAAAAGCAGGTATACGACGGGTAGCGTGCATAGTTTTTTTTTTTTGGGGGGGGGGGGGAGGTGAATAGTCCAAATGCTAAAAGAGAAGCTAATTATGTATATTCTACATACAAATTATGTTAAAAATTCTTAAACTCTGTAGTATGGATTCTACTATTAATATTCTACCTGCTCCTTTAACATTACCAGGTCGGGTGATTATATCCGAGATTAAAGGCTGAAGAACTTAACTCTTAGAATTCCGCTCGATCAGATTAAATCATACAAGCACCCGCCCCCCTCTCTGAAAAGTATCCCAATTAAATTCGTGAAAACATCTAATGAAAATAACATCTAAGTTAAACATTTCTTGGCCTAATTGCAATAGTTTCAACAAAAAGAGAGCCGCACCTTATCTGAGGTTAACATTAACACGCCGAAACAGCAATAAGTACTTTGCTGAGACGTCACCTTTGTTGTCATTATTATAGTTATGGCTGGACACACAAAACTGAGTCGAGGCTCAAGCAACAGAACCACATAGCCTACGCACCCCCCCCCCCCCCCAAAAAAAACAGGATATAAATAGAAGTAATCTTATAGCACCAGTAGCCTTTGGGCTACAGGAGTAACCTTGTGGGTTGTATTTTAAGGTAGGGATTACCTATCTCTTTTTTCCTCTTTTTAATGAAAGAGCCTTACCTTGTAGTGTCAAAGTGTCCAACATTGTATCCCCCCTCCAGACTACGCCACCCGCGAGCTTTACCCCACACGCTAAAGTTAGACTCTTTCTCACAACGCTATTTTTTAAAACAATAAAAACTTTAGCGTAAAGAGCTAGGCGTTGAGGAGGGACAGCCCCTTTCAATTACGGAATAATTCCTGTTCGTCTTAAGTTTTAATGTTGCCCCTTACTTTCAGTTAAAAAAAAACTTGTTTTTTTTTTATTTAATCAGTAACCAAACGGCACTTGATCCTCAGAACCGGTACTAGCAAGCAAACTTCTTTCTCTCAACTGGGATTGTTCCTGAAGGGATTAAATTGAACAATCCTGAAGGGATTGTTCCTGAAGGGATTTTTGTCAATCCGTCTCTCAAGGCACCACGATAATGCTGTCCCCACTACCTTTAACTAAAAAATTAATAAAGAAAAAAACAAACAGTTATTGTCTGATAACTTTATCTTCATCGCGAAACAGTAATTCATGCAAGAAAAATAATAGCAACTTACCCGTAGGAGAATTGTTTTTGATGGATTTTTCATCATTTCAGCAATGGATAATTCCGGTTTGGGAGCAGCTGAGGGTATGACAGGAGGAGGTGGCATAATCTCCTTTTCAACAATAATTCTACCACCTCGCCTGCTAGTCTTTTCAACAACCAAAGCTGATGAAATTCCTTGTTCTTGTCTACCCAAGCCTTGTCCCTCCTAAAATACACATATCATAAGCATAAATATAAAATAATATAAAATGTTCTGCTGCTAGAAACAACTAAACGTCCATCGTATTTTCGAATGCAAGTCTGTAGGAAAAACTCTGAGCCCCTTAGATGGGATAAACCTGGCTTTAATTGTATTTTTTTTTTCAGAATATGACCATAGGTCCACGCAAGCATGACCCTTAGGAGGTCCCTAGTCGTAGCTCCGTACCTTTTATTGACGTCCCTAAGAATAGATCTAAGAAAATCTGTCTATAAAGTTAAGTATATAAAAATAACACCATCATGTAACTGAAAAAAAGCCAAATCCAAGGGATTATATACAGTGATGCGGCCAGAAAGAGAGTTTGGGATACCCCCTCAAATATGTGTAAGCAGTTTAAGTACTTTATGATCACTAAGCATTGTATAATAGATTCGTAAAGATATTATCTGTGCCCCCCCCCCCAAACACACACAGAAAAACTAGCTACATACGGACAAACTTAAACATGGTCAGCAGATTTTCTCCAAGAAAAACAAGGGGGGGGGGGGGGTAAATGCAAAGCAATACGACATTATCCACTATTTTTCGGTTTTCCACGAGGAGAGACTTTGAGTCTTTTTCCGTCTGAATTATATTAAAGGGTTTTCTTTCAATTTTAGCAACGACGAAATTTGCGCCTGCAGCAATTACTTGTTTTATTACTACGAAAAGTACACGAGTCTTTTCCGAATCGCCTTATTATACTTCATATTTTGTTTCCTTAGACAATGAAGAAAAGGAATGTTTGGATAGGATAACGTTTGAAAATAAAATATAGTAAAAAGCATTATACTATTGTGATGAATTTGCTGGAGTCAGCCGAGAGATTTTAATGAATTATGTTTACTTAGAATGATGCGAAGTAGCTACTAAACATTTCATGAAGGCTGTTTTTGTTTCTTGAGTGAGGGTGGATATAAATTTCCGTAGTAGTCTTAAAGTAGTAACACTGAACAGAAAGAAGGCCTACAAAGCAAAATACATAAACAGAAACATTTCAACAAGTTTATCCCCAAAAATCAGATAAAATTAGATACAAATTTTATCTAGAAAAAAATAAACTAGAAATAATTTAATTTTAATTAGAAAAAATTAGATAAGCATTGAACGTACTGGTAGTCACTCTTGACTTCAGTTCTTACAATTTTAATATTAAAACAATTATCGTCATTATAATTATAATAATTTCTAACTCATTGTTTTTTTTTACCATAGTTCAAAATATGCCAAATAATTTCGAAGAGAAAACTATTGTACCCACCATGGTTTCTCTCTTTTAGTTAAACATGGATAGTGTGTTTTTACAACAAAAAATTCTTATGCAACTAATTCACAAAAATAACAGTCTCGAATGGCTAATATAGCAAACATAAATTAAAACAAATAAAAGAACAGTGAGCCCGCCATAAGGCAATCTAACTAGCAAAGTGTTTTTTTTTATTTTCCAATGTTTTAGCGACAAAGCAATTCATTTGCTTTTATATTTGTATAACCACAGGGATATTCCCTAAAAATAAGGACTAAAATAAAATAAAAAAAATAAAAATAAAAAAAATAAATAAAAATAAAAAAAATAAATAAAAATAAAAAAAAATGACAGTATCCGGTTTTTGCCATCAGAGACAAGAAAATACTGAGAAGAAGCTAATTTGACTAAGTTTATTCTAAAATGTATTTACGAACCTTTCCGAACCCGAGAATTTAAATTAAAACATAACAATTCTAGACACTTTCCATCAGGTGACTAAAAAATTAAAATATAGCAATGAATCTTCTCTTTGAATTTCCTCTGCTGATTTATATTATACTTGGCCACATTGATATTCGAACGGTTCAAATAAACTTCAAGAGACATTTGTCCCTGGTTGAGCATCTAAAAAAAAAACCCACCATCAATTGTCAACTTTTTAAGCAACTGTTTCATTAAAAAAAAGTATCTACTCTTCTTTAAGTTTCACCCAACAAATTTTTTAAAAGCCAGAAATGTCATTTGTCAATCCTTTATATTGGTAAAAAACCAATTTGTTTAATAGACAATAAAATCATCGGGTTTAATTCACGAACAATTAGCAGAGGCGAGGAGGGTGGGGTGCAAGCAAAATGTATTAGAGGGGAGGGGCAAATTTGCCGTTATTTTTCAATTTTTCAGTGAAAATACCAAAAAAGGCTTTTTTCAATAAAAATACCCCGAACAAAGGTACTTTTCAAAAATCTATGCCGAGAACAAAAACTTAGGAAGCAGTGGCCCCCCCCTTAATTGACACCACTGAAGAAAATGGTTATTGTTAAAGTTGCACCGAAATTTTCTTCTGCAACTTCCCTTCAAAATATCATTCGCTTCATTTTACAGCAGCGTATCTGGTATTTGACAAAAATAAGAAAAGAGGGGAGTCGGCTAGTTACCTTGTGATAAATACTAGAACACTAGCAATAGGGAAGCATCCCCACTATCATCAACAAGATTAACTGCATAGAAATCATTTATTTCTGAGTGTCTTATCGCGCCGCACCCCCCCCCCCCCCCAGTCGAGGGATCAGTCACGTAAAGTAAAAGTATTTACGAATTAAGTAAAAAGAACAACTGACCAACAGAATAATAGCCGGTAGAACAATCAGTATAATTTGCAGTAGAATAATATAACAAAATGGTAAGTTGTGGCCAATTAAATTTTCAGATTCTATCTCTGAAAACAGAAGTATCCAAAAGTACTTGATCGTTCAGCTTTTCAATAAAAGAATCGAACTATCGATCTAACGAAATGATTTATGTTTAGCGTCAAAGGCAGCACATGGCCCTTCCAGCAATAGCCAACAAAGCAGCATTTCCTTAACATGCTCTTTCGTTTCCTTGATAAATTGGGTCTTAAGAGACCTCCCATACCACTTTCATATTTTTCTGTAGCTCACACTTACTTGGGGAGCCTTTAGCAACCTTCTGCAGAGCCCTAGTTTCGGGAAGCTGATTTTACAAGCCATACTTTAAAGGAATACGAAATAATACCTTATAGCCAAATTTTGCCATGATTTTTGCAGCAAATGCTAATCCTCCGGCCCCATTTACTGGCCCAGGTGGGGCTAAGGCTTTGGATTCAGATTGCAGGGAAGGAGGCGGGGCAATTGCGGCGCCTTGGGCTAAAAAACAAAAGTAATGTAACAATAGAAGTAAAAAGCTATAGAACACAATTTTACATATCAACATTGGCCTATATACAGGACCTATATTACAAAAGGTTTTCTACTAGGTTTCGATTTATTCTCATTACTATCTCGTTTCACCTTTTTACTCTGAAAATTGAGCAACTAACAACAAAATATTACAAAAAGTGATGACCAATGAAACAATTATAATTTAACGATAAAACAGGCAATCGGGGTCAAATTATATTTATTATAAGGGGTTGAGAAGTGATTAAACCTATTTTCGGTCAATGTCTTTGGATGGGGAGGGAGTAGCTACACTAAATAGTTTTGGAACTATTTTAAACGTTGACTTAAGTCCCCCGAACCTGGTCTGCACATTAAGCAACATGAACCCTTTTGTGAAGAGACAAAACTCTATTGAATTGATCATAACTATCTATTCCTGATGAATAGTGCTACAGATATGATATACAATAAATGGATTTAAAGATAGTGTCACACAGCAAAATCTAGAGACAGTTGAAGATTTTCCAAATAGAGGGGGGAGAAAGTGTTTTATTTTTTCCAAGTATTAAATATTTTCTTCTATTTAAAACATGCATATATCCCAAGATTTAGGGGAGTTGAGGAAATTCGAGAAAACACAAAAAACAAGTGATCTATATGAACGGAAATCACCGAAAGAAATCGCAAGAATATTTAGATTTTGCAGATATTAGGCATAGCCATACTTAATCAAAGAGTTCGTCGTAACGAACTGTAAAGTAAGGAGCGACCCGGCTCAAAATTAACCGAAACTCTTAAAAACGGAATTTTGATACCAATAGATACATGAAAAGCAATCGTATTTTTATGCATATTTTAATATATAAGTTTAATCAAGTTTGGTCCTACCCATCAAAAGTTACGAGCCTGAAAAAATTTGCGTTATTTTCGAAAAAATGGAGAAACATCCCCTGAAAGTAATAGAATCTTAATGAAAATCACACCATCAGGTTCAGCGTATCAGAGAACCCTACTGTAGAAGTTTCAAGCTCCTATCTGCAAAAATGTGGAATTTTGTATTTTTTGCCAGAAGAAAGATCACGGATGCGTGTTTATTTGTTTTTTTTTCCAGGGGTGATCGTATCGACCCATTTGTGCTATAATTTCGCGAGAGGGCCCATTCGGACGAAAATTAAAAGTTCTAGTGCAATTCTTAAGTGACCAAAAAAATTGGAGGGCTTGTGGTTGTTATTAAATAAAAAAAAACAAGTTTTTTCCAACTGAAAGTAAGGAATAACATAAAAACTTAAAACGAACATAAATTACTACGTATATCTTCTAAAGATAATTTTTTTCATTCATTTCAGTCCTTTGAGAATTGCTCGACTTGTGACTCATTTTCATAAAAATAATTTGGACCTCTTTGGCCGTTTAATACTATGCCTTACAAAATTAGTTCCGCAAATATCGCTAATTTGTTACGAGGGAGAATCTTTCCATGGAGAAATTTCTCTCGGGAGGAGTAAACTTTCCGTGGAGAAGGAAGCTGGAATTCCCGACACTATAAAAAAAACGATCAGCAATTAAATAGAAAACAAGTTTTTTTTCAACTAAAGGTAAGAAGCAACATTAAAACCTAAAACGAACAGAAAAATCAAACAGTTCGTGGTAACGAACTGTAAGCAAGGAGCGTCCCGGCTCAATGGTAACCGAAACTCTAGAAAACGGGTTTTTGATACCAATAGATACATCAAAAGAATCATATTTCAATGCTGATTTCAAATATATAACTTTCATCAAGTTTAGTGCTACCCATCAAAAGTTACGCGCCTCAGAAAATTTGGCTGATTTTTGAAAAAAGGGGGAAAGACCCCTAAAAGTTATAGAACCTTAATGAAAATCACACCATCATATTCAGCGTATCATAGAACTCTACTGTAGAGGTTTCAAGCTCCTATCTACAAAAATGTGGAGTTTTGCATTTTTTGCCAGAAGAAAGATCACGGATGCGTGTTTATTTGTTTTATTTTGTTTTTTTTCTTCTTTTTTTTCCCAGGGGTGATCGTATCGACCCAGTGGTCCTAGAATATTTTGATAGGACTCATTGGAACAGAAATTAAAAGTTATAGCTCCTATATTATGGGACCAAAAATATGAAGGGCACCTAGGCCCCCTCCGAGGCACATTTTTTCCCAAAGTCACCCGATCAAAATTTTGAGGTAGCCATTTTGTTCAGCATGGTTGAAAATATGACAACTATGTCCTTTGGGATGACTTAATCCCCCGAAGTCGCCGGGGGGAGGGCTGAAAGTTATGAACTTTACCCAATGTTAACATATAGTATTGGTTATTAGGAAGTATACAGACGTTTTCAGGTGGGATTTTTTCTGGTAGTAGGGGAGTGGGTGGGTCGGGGGTTATGTGGGAGGATCTTTCCATGAAGGAAGTTTTCATGGGGCAAGGGACATTGTTATGAAGGGGCGCCGGATTTCCCAGCATTATTTAAAAAAAGGATCAGAAATTAAATATAAAAAAAACAAGTTTTCCAACTGAAAATAAGGAGTAACATCAAAACTTAAAACGAACAGAAAATATTACGTGTATGATTGGGTTCACCCCCTAGTCAATACCTCGCTCTTTAAGCCAAAGATTTTTTAGTACTTTCATAAGAGCTATTTATTCTAAGTAACGGCCATTGTGATTAAGGGGTCATTTTTAAAGAATTGGAACACAATTCGAACTTTGGAGTTAAGAGCGAGTTATTGACTAGGGAGCGAACCCCCTAATATACGTATTAAAAACCTATGAATATAGAATTTCGTTACGTAATTTAATTCATAAGTTACGTATATTGATTACTAATAAAAACGTTCGTAAATAAAATTGAACAAGTTTCGAGAAAGTCATTTAACCAAATAAAAGTAAAATTAATATGCAAATTTTGTTTTAATTATTCATGTACGGTGAGCCAAAATCAAAACCTGCATTAATTCAAAAATGTTCAAAAATTAAATAAAAAAACAAGTTTTTTCAACTGAAAGTAAGGAACGACGTTAAAACTTAAAACGAACAGAAATTATTCCGTATATGAAAGGGGCTGTCCACTCCTCAACACCTCGCTTTTACGCTAAAGTTTGACTTTCTCACAACTTTAAAAAAAAATAAATAAAAACTTTAGCGTAAAGAGCGAGGCTTTGAGGAGGGGACAGTCCCTTTCATATACGGAATAATTTCTGTTCGTTTTAAGTTTTAACGTCGTTCCTTACTTTCAGTTAAAAAAAACTTGTTTTTTTAATTTAATTACATATATGAGATGGGTTGCCTCTCCTGAATAGCTCACTCTTACGCTAAAGTTTCTTTTTTAACTTTTAAAAGAAGTTATTATTCTAATTAAACAGCCTTTGTGATTCAGGAGTCATTCTTAAACAACTGGATCAAAAATCAAACTTAGGTTATTATAAGGTTATTATTAGTTAAAAAAGTAAAATTAAAATGCAAATTTCGTTTTAATTTTTCAAGTACGGTGAGCCAAATTCAAAACCTGCATTAATTAAAAAAAGTTCAGAAATTACATAAAAAATAAGTTTTTTTAACTGAAAGTAAGGAGCGACGTTAAAACTTAAAACGAACAGAAATTATTCCGTATACTAAAGGGACTGTCCCTTCCTCAACGCTCCGCTCTTTACGCTAAAATTTTTTATTGTTTTACAAAGTAGTGTTGTGAGAGAGATCAAAATTTACCGTAAAGAGCGGGGCGTTGAGGAGGGAACAGCCGCTTTCACATATGGAACAATTTCTGTTCGTTTTAAGTTTTAATGTCGCACCTTACTTTCAGTTAAAAAAAAAATTTTTTTTTTGTTTATTTAACGTTACACTAAAGTCACGAGTCCTCTACCTAAAGAAGCAGAAAAAAAAGAAAGAAAAATAAACTCATATTTTATGAAAATTTGGTTCAAACGTTAGTCATTACACAGCAAGTGCTATTTCAACTATTTGCTCTCCTGGATGAACTTCTCTTTATTCCGTGAAAACCGAAAAAAGTATGTAAAATTTGCATCCATGCAAATTTCTTTGTGATATTTCGATATTTACCAAATAGTGAACCAAAGCCTATTGTAACCTAATTTTTAGAAACCAGGTTTGAAAAGACATTGTCTAGTAAGAAAAACTTCTCATTTAAAAGTTGTTCAGCAATGATAACAATTATTGAGGCTTAACTTACTTGTAAAAGTTAAATACGAAAACGAATTTCCAGGGATTTTGAAGAAGAGATCGAAACTTTTCAAAAATGGTTGTGGATCGGGTAAAAATGGAAAGTGTACCATTAGTTGTCATTTTTGAAAACCCTAAATGGGGGCTTCCGGGCCATCTATAGCACTACAGGCCATTACATCTATAGCAATATTCTTCGGGAATAGATAATTAAAACCGATTCATCAGAAAGTTTTGCCTCTTCACCATGCCACTTAATGTACAGACCAGGTTTGGAGGACAGGGCACTTGTTGGTCATATGTCAATATTTATGACACGGTATTCCACCTTTAGACCACAAGCGGCCAAGCCTATTAGGCTTGGCCTAAAAAAAAAAAAATTGGTCGAAAATAAGGTCAATCACTTCCTAACCCTTTATGATAAGTACAATTTGAGCCCAATTACGTCTTTTATCGTTACAGTATAATTATACCATTAGTTATTCATTGATATATGATAATCAATTAAAAAGTTTATTTTCTTCCTATCTCTCTTTGCTATTGTAGCCAGAGTACTCGTGGCTTCATGTAAGAATAAACAGGAAAGACGTAAAATGTACTCAGCGTCGTCTAGCGACCATTAGGTTGGCTAAGGAACAGCAGTTCGTCACTGTGTTTGAATTAGCGCGTACGTGTAGATGTTTTCTCGAGAGCTAAGTTCCTAGAATAACAGGAATCTCTGGAACCCTTCCGCTCCCTCCACAGCGGGCATATGGAGCCAATACTTAAAGGAAAACAGAGTTTAGCAAAAAATTTAGAACATGGACAAACCGTTCCAGTATGTGTCCTAAATATAAAGTTTTACATAATCCCTCGCCCGTTCATTTCAGAGGTAAAACTGGGTCTGGATTTCGAAAAACCGCAAATAGCGAAGCACAAACTGTGGTACTAGCTCGTATCAAACCTAACTAAGATAACATCGGTATTTTCACCGGTATAACGTAATAATTAGGTTTATATCTGAATGTTTTGAAGGAAAATAGAAATCAGTTATTCATTTCTGCCATTTATCCCTGGATTGAGAGTACGATAATCT
Source organism: Artemia sp. Qi Xiang Cuo (assembly GCF_049724085.1). Taxonomy (NCBI): domain Eukaryota; kingdom Metazoa; phylum Arthropoda; class Branchiopoda; order Anostraca; family Artemiidae; genus Artemia; species Artemia sp. Qi Xiang Cuo. Next base: position 44,286,530 of record NC_142807.1, on the reverse strand, counting down.
TTGTACGAAAACAGTTTTTGATGATCGGTTGAACTAGACTAAAGGTGTAGTATAGTCCAAGGTATTAATAGAGAAAACGAAGTACATCCGAAAATTGGTAGCCCCTAATATATACAATATAAAATCTATAATCCTGACATCTATAATAGATGTTAAGCAGTGCCAACGTCTGTTCATATTCTTGATGTCACACCTTCGTCAGTTTAACGTAATCTTCAGTTGCAATGTTGCAATAAAAGTGAATTACCTTTAGATTTCATATCTCGCTGCATTTCCTCTTCTTCTTCTTCATCAGGGACTCGTCTTGAAAACCCAGATGGCGTTGCTCCACTAGAAATCTCAGGTTCAAATTTTGATTCTCTTCTTTTGGATCTGTCCTCTTCCGCCTTTTTTTCTTTCCTGTCTGTAAAGAAATATATGATACTAAAAGTAATAGTTATTCTAGAATTTACATACCCGATGTTATATCCTGTGAAATGCATTTAGATGCAAAACCAGTGACACCTATAGTTCATATTCCCTATTATTGTCCTATTTGCTACAGCCACGTATATTTGATTCTGGGTGTTGTCACAACAAGCCTTCCAGCTAGCCTAGACTAATCCAAACTTAAAAAAATAAATATTAATAAACTTTAACATACATACAAGAAAGCTACTGAAGCTTAATATACTATCAAGCACAACAATTAGCATTTAATAGCACAAGAAAATCCGGTGCGGGGTGCACCCACGGACGGGGAGGTCCTCCGTGAGTCCCCAGAAGACTCTCGTAAGTTGAATAATCCTAAAACTTGATATTCTATTTTGCTTTTTGACATCAGATATTTGAAATAAAAACACTATTAAAATGCGTATCCGTTTAATTAACATGAACTTTAAGAATTTTTGCCTGAAGTGTTCATAAATTATTAAATAAAAAACCAAGGAAACAAGCAAAATCAACCAAAATGTTGGGTTCTAGCCCCTCTTTTAGACCAAATTACAAGATGCATCCATGTTAAAGTACATTGAGAAAAGTAGAAATAATTCTCTTGGAACAGGGAATAAATTGGAAAATGAACGTCAATGAAGTCACACTGGGACTTAGACGGCGGGGAAGGTTAAAAGCATTAAGCGCTAAGGAACAAACTCACTATATGTACTTCGCTAGGCTGCAATGATGTAACCGGAAAACAGCAAAATCTGGGACCAGTCATTTGGTGTAACACACAGGAAATCATTTGGTTCTATAGAATCCTTGGGAAAATTATAAAGATAATCAAAGCCCTGTATGGAGAGCAGTTGTGTGCAGTGCAGAATGAGCAGCTGTGGTGCGAGTTCTTATTCCGCAAATAGCAAATAGATTGTGGTGTGGGGCAAGAATGCCTCATATCCCCAGTATTATTCTCCATAATTATAGACTTAGTTTTGAGACTTTCAAATTTTGTGGTGGCGTAAAATTAAACCCTCAAAAATTTTTACGGCTGCAATTTTTCCGACGAAATAAGCTTTTGTTGCTTAGTATGCAACGGAATATTGAGAAGTTAGTTTCAAAAACCTTCCCAAACAGGCTTGCAGATCAGTATGAGACAAATAAAGTCGATGTCAAATGGTTTTAACACTTCGCTTCCAACAGATCTGGAACTTGGGGAAAACTAAATTGAGAAAGATATTAATTCAAGTACCTGGGTGCCATACTAACTCAAGACGGAAGTTTTAACACAGAGATCTTGCTTCAAATTTGTGCAGCATTCTCTCAATCAAATAATGTTTGGATGTGTAGAAGATAATCTCTGAAGCTGAAGGTGTGCCTGTTCAACAGCAATGTAATATCTATATTAACATACGGATGCGGATCCTGGAGTCTATCTAGAGCTGAAAAGACAGTCACTTGGATTTAAAAACACTTGCCTACTACGAATACTTACAATTCGCTGGACTGATAGAGAAATTAATTCCCAGATCGGGTCTCTCACTAAGCAGCTACACATAGCTGGTGAAGTCACACAAAGAACATGCCAGTTCTAAGGTCACATGACTCAAATGAGACAGGGGAGACTTATATATGGCGTGTAACACTCAAACCTCCAGGCCTCCAGAAGAGTGGTAAAAAACGACCACCATTACTGTCGCATGTTCTCTAGAGGCTGTTGCACGAGATCTACGTTCATCTCTCGACAAGCTACAGTCTTTATCTCAGGATCGTCCGACGTGAAGGTCAACTCTTGCAGCCCGATATACAGCTAGGCGTCGGAGGTACTATCTAAGTAAGTAATCCACAAGTACAAGTTGTCAACCCTTCATTGCTAAATATGAAAGGGGTCGGCCGCAAAGATGCTCCCGGAAAAAGTAAAGTCATTTCACAACTAAACAAAAATGACTACCAATAGGCACTCAAAGCATAGCATATGAACTACACAAGTCCCAGTTACTTCCTTATGATCATCATTGCCCTCGAAAACCCCGCAAGGTTATGGAAAAGAAAGCTGGAAGTCTTATTTTATGTTTGATTAATTTATGTGCTAATGCAAAAAGAGAACTTTAATGAAAGAACAATTTCGATTAAGCTATAAGGAACAAACAACCTTAGTAAAGCAGAACTTTTGAATGTTTACGAACAGGATAAACCATACAATTGGCATTCATGAGAAGGCTAAATGTAACAAATCACTGGTAGAATTACACCTAACATAATTAGCGTCAACATTTCTTAGGCTTTTTTGGAAAGGCAATTGATCAGTTCTGATTTCCTCTTCAAAACAAGTACTTCTACAGACTCAGCATCATTTGCCATTTCCCTTTCTTCGGAACGAGCTTTTAGAGCCATCAATGTCCAAAAAGTCTATCTCTTCTACTGCTTTCTTCAGACGTCCTTCTGCTTCTTTCAGAAGAGTATAACCGATTTCTTTCGTTTGTTTATCCATCTCTTTTCTTCGCAAAATGCCTGACTCTAGCTCCCCTATTTTCTGCTTCCTCTGGTCAAGGTCCTGGGCTGCCAATCCAGCATCTTTCTTTTTGGCTTCAAGCCGTTTTTTTTACAATTTATCCTGTTTTTGTCGAATAAGGTAAAGTTCATAGCTAGCTCTAGCTGATACTGGCCAAAGACAACAGCTTCTTTGTGACCGGCACAAGCTTGGGTTTGTTCTCATAGTTGCACAGTGCATCAGCAACAAAAGCTTTATCGTTTAGGGTCCGATTCTCTGCACGGGCTCTCATGCTAGTCATCATCTGAGCTGAAAGAGAAAATCCTCACTCCAAGCCTGTGCTTCTATTGCAGGGCAAAATAACTGCTTTAACTACTCGACCCAAGGCCTCATATTTCACACCACCACCTGGTGTCTTCAGTTCTAGGATCTTTTGCCAATAGCTATCAATTCTTGTGCTGTTTATGGGTGGTGACACAGGGTCCAACTGTAATAATAACCATTCTCCCTGGACTTTCTCCATGTTTGTCACAAAAGGAAGTTCTCTTGCGACGTATAGAACATACCTGCAACCCATCGGCGGGGAATCTGGCTTGGGAAGGCTGAAGCAGCTAAGGATTCGGAAAAACTCGTTATTCACATGGCCAACAAACAATGTATTTTTCCTACAAATACTGTAAAGCAGTTTTGACGTGCTTCCTAACTCCTAGGAAAAAAGTTTCCTATCTTCCTGAGTCACTTTCGAAGAAGAGAGAGCTGCCAGGATCCGCTCATTACAGAAAGGTTACTCTAGATATACTTCTACAGCATTTTTCACGTTTTCAAACCCCACAGCAAAGTGATGGTTGACATCATCAGCACGCAAAATCTGTTCGAGAAGAACTGTGCATAAGCGACGCAACTCTAAATTTAGCCCATGAATCAACGGCTCTTGTCGTTCAAATACTCCAGTGAATACAATGATGGTATTTGCAGAACCCACAACAAACTCGATTTCAGCTTTCACTGTTGGCTTTCTTAGCCAACTGACAATTATCAGATACTTCGGATTTGAACTAAAGTGCTTTAAGCTCTTTTTCTTTGACACGAATTCCAAAAAATATTCAATCAGAGCAGGCCATTGTTCGATCACGAACAGGTGTTAGAATGGATTTAGAAAGCCTTCTCACCAACTCGTATATTATACTCGTATATCAAGTATAAAATCCCTCCCCAACACAAAATTTGAAGTTCCTTGTCCCCCTCCCTGCAAATACACACTACCTGAAAGTTTTAACTGCATCCCCAAGCTGTTCCCAAAGAATTGCAGATATCCTGTTTTAACAGCTGGAATAGGTATTGTCTTTATATTTGCCTTCGTCCTCTCCCAAGAGTCGAAACCTGTGGTCAGTTTGACGCCCCGACACCTCCTGACAGTATTAAATTGATCTCTCTAGCTGTTCTTGAGGAGTGGCGGATGCCTTATTTTGTTAGTCTGGGTAAAAATAATTGACTTGCACCGTTACTTCACCATGAATAGATTCTAGTACTGCAAGGGCTCGAGATTCCAAAACATTTGGACAGATGTGAGACAAAATATTTGTTGTAAAAATATTTTTACTCCTTCTTTTCTCCTCCCCCATTATAAACCTCAAGGTTTACATGGCCTCTCCTCTCCTCCTAGATAAACTCCAAGAAAGTTTCAATTTGATCTCAAAATCATTTTTAATATGTTATAGATATGTCATATAGACAACTTGGCAACATGAAGTGTCTTTTCATTTACATCAGCACTTGACCATGAATAAATTTTAAGTACCATAGAAATTACAGAGCAAAAACTTTTTGGTAGGTCGGAAACAAATATCTGTAATTCACTTTGGCCTACCCACCCCCGTCCCGTTCCCCTAAGGTGCCCAAACGTCATGTGGTATTTTCTTAAGATTTGAAAGTGGTTATGTCTAATTCCGTAGAGTTCTTCTTGATGAGAATTCGTTTTAAAATTCCACGGTTAATGCAAAATAACTAAAAATTGCCAGGAGTCTGGAAATCATGCGTAAGGTTAAGCACAAATTCCCCAAATCTATTCTAAGACTTATTTTCATCACCTTTAAACAAGCCTATAATTCTTACTGTCCATACACCTGGATGACTACTTTCCAGTCAATTTTAGGGTGAATAGCATCTCTTCACGAGAAGGCTCGACTAGTGTGAAGCTTGAAAATCCCTCTGCAGTTAAAGTCCTCCTAAATCTCAGGTCAGTTTACATTCTTGCATGTGCTTCTTTTACTTTTGGACGTCTGCATAGGAAATTTCCGGTCGTCTTTCGACCTCAAATTTGTGTACCTACTCCTCGTATTAACTACAACGTTGTGATAGTACAAGAGTCCCTTTGACGCCTTGCTTTCAGTCTGATTCTAACCCTCTGGTGGCATCTTGAAGGGTGAATACACTTCCAGTTGCAGCACAGGGTCATTCCTTTATCACCTTCAAACGTGTGGTGGTTGAAATTTTTAAGGTTAAGTCAAATCTATAAATAGTGACTAACAATTTTATTCATTATAGTATTACTACTTCACATAACTTGGTTATGCATTTATTACGACTGATGCTATTTTTTATGTGTAAAGATTCATTTTTTTAAGTTAGTTCTATTTTTATTTTTGAGTTGGTTATAAAATGCTGGCGTGATATGTTTTATTCTCTAGTTTATCAAGCAGATCGGATCTATTTACATAATTCCAGTTTAAACAAAGGGCAACATGCTTACATTTGTGATAAACGTTGCTAGCAGGAGAGGGAGACAGTAATGGAGACCCTTTTGTCTACTTTTGTCCTCCAATCATACCAATTAAAACGCCTTGTTTAATTTTGGTTCAAACAAGATACAACAAGCCTAGCTTTCAGCTGAAAAGTTGGCAATGGGAGGAGTATAAATAGTAGGAAAATGGATTATAAAAGTCGACACACTTTTAGACACATGGGAAAAGGTTCCTTTGTATATCCGTAAATTTTTCTATATCTCTAAGAAAATATTTTAGCCATAGGACCTGAGAGCCTTCACTCATCTTGAGTACTTTCAGTTTTTAACATAACTTTGATTTCAAATAGCCACCTGCTAGTTTACCAGCTTAAATGGAGCTTTCTACTCGAAAGTAAACACATGACTCTAAGAAACTGCCAATGGAACAAACGTTTGGTGGAACAACTTTAGATATTTATCTCTGACACACACAATAAAACTCAATGTCAACTCCAACACTGTAGGTTCTGGCTAAAGGACAGGCGAGACGCATCCTTTTCAGCCCCAAGCAAGAATGATAGGCAGCTTTCAAAAATGTCATATCATATTTATGAATTGGGTCAGTGTCCACATCTTCTATAAACACTGCTAAAGTTAGACTTTTACCACTTATCTTCCAATGAACCGAAATCGGTGGTATAAGAAAAAAGAAAGAGAGAAGAAGAAAAAAAGAATATATGATTTTCAAACCAACAAGCTCGGAAAGTTCAGACAATGTTTGTATTGAAGCATACAACATACATAAAATATGATTACACAGGGTGCATAATATGTGGTTTTGAGCATGAATGATGGTATGAAAGAACACGTATACAAATAAAACCGAACTTCAGAAGGGGGGCCTAGGGGATTGGTCCCTGCGATGATGAGTAAAAGACACAAGAAAAAATAGCCGTTAGGCCATTATTTTCAAATTTTTCCTCCAGAATAATCCCGGGGAAGGAATATGTTCAATTATATGAGCATGCTTATAAAATTAACAACATTATATGGTTTATTTAGGCCTGAGAAACTGTCACACATACCTCTTATTACTTTGTTGTATTCATTGGGCCGAAGAGGGTCATACTCTTCGTCTACATTCCAATCAGGTTCCAAGCCATACAAATACTGTGCAGTTATCTAAAAATAAATTGAAACGAGTTTTATCATCAAATATATAGACTGCATTTGATAAACATGTGCCTGAAATGTGGTCATGATATTCAGGCAAATAATAAACTTCAACATGGTCGTATTCATGAATTTTTTTTCCCCCAGAAAGGTATAATTGCCGCACGAGACAGGAATAAAATGGGTAAACTGAAAACCGAGTTTAACAATTCTCTGGATTCACAAAGTTATTGGTTTAATCTCCCATGTGACGGTCTTGTTCTATTTCCTGTGAATATATTCCTTCCATACAATGGTCGGTTTGCATTTATGAACATGCACCTTAATTAAAAAATAAATCGAGATATCAAATCTTGTGTAGCGTTTGCTTCTAGCAGTAAATACTTTATAAGCTATTGGAGAGGACTCGATTTCTCCAAAGGCGTAACTAAAACCCTAGCTCCTAATACCAAACAAAATTGACTGAGAACTAATAACTAAGGCCTTTTGGTTGATACAGATTGCAAGAGCTTAGTTCTTCCCATACAGAGGTCCAACTAAGCATGGACACTTGAAACTGTAACTTTAGCTGTTAGCCAAATTTTGTTGAATGAATTCCACGGACCCACCTGGCAATTAAGCTAATGCAATTTTACCCCCAGCCCTCATAGTTCTAAAGAGACAACATCAGGTACAGACTCTGATAAGAAACAATTAGAAGCCAAACCATAATTTCCCCTGGTTTGGCTTACAACTGACAACTCCTTCTAGTAGGTGTGCTTCTCGCAAGAATTTATGTGCCCCTTCCCTTCTCCCCCACCTAATCCGAATGGACTCTAGATTCTGTAAATCAATAACAAAAATACTTAACTTTTAATTCTGGTGAAGTTTAATTGATGCCCAACAAACCCTTTTGGTAGCTTCTAGAAAGTACGTACCCCCAAGACAGCCCCTGAGGGTTCGGCCTGCTTCTAGACTCTCAAAATGGAACACTAGGCACTAGTTACTCCCTTTCATCACCCTTGGTTGTTTTTCTAAGGGCATATTCAGGTATATATTCCGACTACAAATATTTAGGTATTTCCTCCCCTTGCAGTGGTCAGATTGAGTACAGATCCAAAAAAGGTGCGTTGCGAAAACTACCTTTCATTTTTTACTTAATTTTAGTGAGCCCGTTCTGGCATACATTTTGATTATTGAAGTTTAAGCCTCCTCCCTCCTCTTTTGGTTGGGATATTTTTTTCTTATGAAAAAAGTGACGATAACAATTAGGGTATCCTTTTCTTTTCCCTCAGATTAAAAGAAGGGAAAGAACATCTTTTGGAAGCGGCTTTCTTGAGTAAAGCAGAATTTCTTACTTTAGCAATCTTAGCGTCATTTATAACACTGACAATTTCAATTCTAATAGAGAGCACAATTCTCTTAAGGTGCGTCAGCAGTGGCCGAGAAGATTTTTAAGGGAATAAGAAAAGAGGGGAGGGAGCCTGCCACAACCGCCGTGCGTACCTATCCGTATTTAGTAACCCTTGAATTACGTGGAATAGGTGGGCGAGTCCCAACGCTTCCTTTCTTCCACGATTTCTGTATAGCTTCACTGGTTTTATTTAGCTCTTTAGTTCCGTATTCTTCTCGTGCCACCATGGAGGGCAAGAAACTGATCTGGAATACACTTCTGAATTTCTTAATCAAACAAGAAAAGCAGGCGGTGATTATACTTGTATTGCAAAAACTGCATGTGAATTTTTTTGATGCTCGATAGGCAGAAAATGATTGATGTCGGATATGTGATTAGATGTTTTGGTCACCGTGATGAACGCAAAGTAGCCCTGTCCCGATTGTTATTTTTGAACTCGGTGAGGTGCCTGTTGTGTCTTGTAAAATAACCACTAAAATTACTTAAAAGGTTAAAGAGATGTGTCTAAAGTCTAACAACCTAGTTGATTCAGAAACTCCGATTGTTAATGATGTTCCGTCGTATAATGGATTACACGACCAAACTATAGGTTGGTTTTAAAACCAATCTATGCGGCAGTTTTGAAGAACCCATCAAGATATGGAAAATCCCAATCCTCGTAAAAAATTGATTAATAAAGTTTGCGGCCACATTAGTGATCGCACTATTTTATTGATTTGTATTAAGGGTCCTTGGTGTCAAATTTTGTCCGATAAAGTTACAGCTCAGTCGATGGTACATGCTCTTGACATTCACGACCATTCTTCGGAAGCTAAAGTGAAAAGCCCAAGGTATTTTGGAATTGTTAGCCAAATTCTTGAAGGCCATAGAGCTGGGGATATCATTCCGCTAGTAGCAAACTGCTCCGAAGCTACGCATCTAGGTAGTACGTGCTCTTTTCAGGTTGAATTTTCTGAAAAAGTTCATCTCGAACTAGCCTCTCGTGATACTTCAATGTTTGGTTATAAGCACATCCTATGTCACGCTGGCGATTTGTGTAAGAACGCTCCGGAAAGCACAAGAAGCTTCGACAATCGTCCAAAACTTAAAGACACTCCGTGTAAGAACCCTGTGAAATGCTGCCTATTTGGTTCAACTCATCAACCTTCCTACATGTTTAAGTGTCCAGCCACGCAGGCTTTACTTGAAGTACCGGGGACAGTAAAAATGAAACCCGATTCATTAAACCGGTTTAGTGAAAACTTACACGACCATATACGTCTTTAAAAATTTGGAAAATACAGTAACTCAATTTTTGATGAATAAGACCTCCGTATGCAATAATGCAGTTTTAGCACTTATTTCCAAACATAAAGTTTGAAAATAAGGAACGTGCGTGACAAATCAGTAGAAAATGAGCCAAAAAACAAAATACCATTCTGGAGCTTCAGAAAGTGTAGCTTTCCTGATTGCTGTACCAAAAGATAAACACTACCATTGGTTAGTGTTACACTGTTAAAAAAAAAGAAAAAAAAATGATTCAATGAGTAAAATTATCTAAGAATAAAGTCCTAACATCTTTTTACCAAATAAGAATTGAAAAGAAATGTGAATGTCGCTGAATAGCTAAAAGACTAAGCTAGGCATTAATATGCTTAATATTAAAATTATTGAAGAATCAAGAATGCAGTTCATTATTATTTAATTTACTTACCTTCAAGAACATATTTTTTGGAGAGACCAATTGCCACACTTTGTTACCTACGACACACCAAAAATTCAGCCCCTTCTTCCCACCATCAACCTCTAACCTTTAAAAGGCATAACTAGGACACTAGCTCATACTTCCAATTAATTTGAGCTTCGAAACTTTAACCTTCTTTTATATACCAGCTATATCCTGATGATGAGAGTTAATGGGTCATTTCCCTTCCTGCTGCAACGATCGGATCAGGTCCGGGTATCCAAATGCATAACTAAGACACTGGCTTTTAATCTCTACCTAGGTTGGTTTCCAAAGAGGTCAAAGTGTGTCGTTGCACAATCCCTTGGTTCCGCTTAAGTAGAATTACTTAGTTGATTGCTTGCTTCTAGAATCAATATTTACAATGATTAAATAAAAAAAAGATGTTTTTTCAACTGAAAGTAAGTAGCAACATTAAAACTTACAACGAACAGAAATTATTACGTACATGAGGGGGGGAGGTGCTCCTCCTTAACACCTCGCTCTTTACGATAAAGTTTTTTAGTACTTAAAAACAAACTTCTTATTGTTATAATTAAACGACCCTTGTGTCTCAGGGAGTCGTTTTTAAAGAATTGGGACATAATTAAAACTTTAGCGTAAAGAGTGTGGTGTTGAGGATCAACCTCCCTCATACACGTAATAATTTCTATTCGTTTTAAGTTTTGATGTTGCTCCTTACTTTCAGTTGAAAAAACTTTTTTTTTATTTCACTTATGATCGCTTTTTAAACAATGCCAGGAAATCTGGCTACACCTCCACGGAAAAATCCCTCCTCTCTACGGATTTATTCTCTAGATAATTCAATCCTGGTGAAAATTTACCCCGGACAATTATCCTAAACATCTCCACGCGTAAAATTTAGTGGACAAAGAGAAAGCAAGAGATAAGAAATTTTTTTTTTATAGCAATTCTGGAAAATTTCCCTGAAAAATTCACCCCCTGGAAACTTCCCTCCCCACTGAAAATTATACTCGAGGAAAATCCCACCAGCAGAAAATTCTACCCCCTCCCCTCCTTACCACCCGAAAAACGTTTGCATACTTCCCAATAACAAATAATATACGTAAACAATGGGCAAATTTTGTAACTTAAATACCTTCCCCCACGGACTGTGGGTTGTCATGATATCTCCAAAGGCATAGTTATTCGGCCTTTCAACTATTCTGAACAAAATGGCTATCTCAAAATTTTGATCGGACTATTTTGAGAAAAAAGGGGCATGGGAGCAACATTAATAAATATAGTTGCCCTCCAATTTTTTTCGGTCACTTAAACAAGGTACTCGAACTTTTAATTTCCGTTCGAATGAGTCACCTCTCGATATTCTAGGACCACTGAGTGGATACGATCACACCTGGCAAAAAAAAACACGCATCCGTAATCTTTTTCCTGGCAAAAAAATTCAAAATTCCACATTTTTGCAGATAGGAGCTTGAAACCTCTACAGTAGGGTTCTCTGATATGCTGAATCTGATGGTGCGATTTACATTAATGCTCTATGACTTTTAGGGGGTGTTTCCCCCTTTTTTCGAAAATCATGCAGATTTTCTCAGCTCGTAACCTTTGATGTATAAGACCAAACTTAATGAAACTTATCTATTTGAAATCAGCAAAAAAACACGATTCTTTTGATAGAGATATTGGAATCAAAATTACGTTTTTTTTTTAAAGAAAAATTGGCTACCATTGAGCCAGGTCGCTCCTTACTTACAGTTCGTTACCACGAACTGTCTGATGCTTGAAAAAAAAATCTAAAAGTCGTTCCACAAAATCTCAGGGAACTATGTAGACAAACAAACTGGTATATATTAGATAATTCTCGACAGTTTTCTAAATCACAAATCAACAATCCAAGATATTAAATTATCTTTTCGTGATTTTCCAGTACCCTGGAATACTCCTTACCATGTCAAGATTAGTCAACCAAATCGAGTCTCTAGCTTCAGCAGCATCTGAGAATGTTTGTTACAGAGTAATTATGGGAACTGTCTCTGCATTTCCTTCATAAACGCGCACGCTGGAGGAGCTTTCTTTTGGTCAAGGATTCAAGCACGAATTTCTCAGTGATCCAAAGGACCCCAAAAAGAGAAGAGCTGTCCATAAAAATAGATCTCCTGGTTGCAGTCCTAAGTAATAGCCCCAGCACTCCCTTAACACAGCATTGCTCATGATAACTTAGCATAGCTCCTTTTGAATGACCATCATCATCTCTTTTGAATGCATCAAGATTTCAAAAGTCCCAAAATTCAAATGACAAACTTGGATGATACACCACTTTTCAAACATTAAAGCTTAGCTCCGTCATTTCACAGCTTATGTTTTCTCAGCCTAAGAAGTGTCAAGAGAAACATATACTACAGGTATTTTATCCTTCCGCAATCCAATGAACTAATCGTACATAATGTTACAACCTTTTGACATAACTATAAAAACAAGATCAAGTTCCTACCTTACCTTTGAACAGACAACGACGGATCAATATTCTGAGTTCGTCTACATGGCAAGAATGATTCTAGACTATTTGCCTTCCCCCAAGGATAATCCACCCCGCAGACCCCAGAAAATCACCCCAAATGGAAAACTTAGCAGCCCAAGGAAAAGTAAGACCAACAAAAAAAAAGGGATTTTGGGATATTATATATTCAATTATTCCAAAAGCATAGGTAGAAAATATGATGCGGAATATTCTATAGTATTTATTTTTGTACTTTTACTGCTTTTAATTCTTATTTTCCTGTTTTCGGTGTTTAGAGGTTGAGTTATCATAGAAGGGTAAGATAAAGGTTTATTAAATCAATTTATAAAAAGGAAATCAATGGCAACTGCGGAATGTCCTATGGTGGAAGTGCACAGAATACAGGCTGGGACTAAGAAGTATGAGTAATTAATTCTCGTGGGCTTGGTCTGGCACCAAAATCTTTAGCATATTACCTTGCGAACAACACTGCGTACGCTAGGCGTACATCCGTATATCAAACTCGAATCCATAATCAAGCAAATTTAAAATGGAAAGAACTTTTTATTTTAAATAAACAAGCAAATCATTTTTAACCTTTATCTTAGCCTCCTATGATAACTCAACCCCAAGCCCCCCAAAAACACACAAAAAAAAGGATTTAGGAATATAGATAGAATATTCCAAAATCCCTTCTTCTCTTTATTCTTTTATTTGTCTTACTTTCACTTTGGCTGCTGAATTTTACGTGTGGGGGAAATCGCCCACGAGGGGGGGGAATTTTTGGGGAGGAAGTTTCTACCGAGAGAATGGGATTTTCTGGGGGCAGGGGGCATGGAATCAGCAGCAAGCATAAGTACTGCCGGTATACAAAAAAACGGGCTATGTTCAGTGTCAAAGGTGCCTTAAAATGCTACCTTGTCCTTGCCATGGTTGTGTACCTTATTTTTTTTTTTTAATTAGTGCAATAAAAAGTCCTCTTGTTGATGAAATTAGATTAATCAGAATTGATTTCCCGTTCGTGGTATATACCTCATAAAGTAAGTATTATCCCCCTTCTTTGAATAGTTTTAAAAATTGACCTCCCAAACTAGATTTATAAGTACAGCATAATAAATGCAAGCTAGCTAATAAGGATTTCAAAGCCTACAAGGAAATTTTGTGTACACTACTTCTTTGGTATCTATTGTATCTCGTAAAGGGGGTAAAAAAAAATTTACAGTCCTTATAAATGAGTATATGCTATGGTTCTTTTATCATGTCTGTTGTCTGACAGGGTCTTTGCCAAGTAGATTTATAATTTGTTCTTTTAAGAACAATAGTTTTAAAGACAAGCTAAATATATTTGGAAACAGTCCTGGAAAACAGGCTTCAATAAACGTTTTTAATAAGACTCACCCTGAAACCACTTGTTTGAGATAAGGTTGGAATCTGTCCAAACGAGGTGAGACTGACATGATCTTCTTCTTTAATTTTTGGCTTCAAATTTTCCAATATAGGTCCCACATTTGGAACTCCTTTCCGTACCTGTTCTCTTTTTACCTGTAAATAGATTTGAAAAAAAAGTAGGATAAACTTGTAGTGAAAACATTCATGACTTACTGAACTAAATAATAACACACTACTTGCATCCACATGGCCAAAAGGACGTATCTGCAATGTCTCAAGAATGGATAAGAGGATCAAATTAAAACTTTCAGGGTATTATGAGGGGCGTGTTGAATTAAAGCAAAAGACACTATGTGCATCCAAAGTTGTCAAAAAGATTTATATGCGAAGTTGGAACATTCAGACAATGTTGAGGGGGATGATTGATTAATATCTGTCAATAATAAGGTATGTAACATGGTGGTGGTCAGAACAGCTTCAGGCTTGTTGAAGCCCAAAGATTATGCAGATTTCCAATTAAAATTATGCAGACAGTCATTAAAACCTATTAGACATTTTTGTCCAAAATACAAACAGCAAGCCAAAATCTTGGTTCTTAAGGTGGAAAACAGAAAAAAACCTTTACAAATATTCCTTTTATTAACCAACAAAAAACTATGTCAATTGAAAGCGAACAGAACTTAATGAAAAAACTTTTTCCACAGAAGAAGTTTTTAAGAGGATAGTAAATAGCTGCATTAAACCTAAAGACGAGGACACATAAAGTCAAATAGTGATTCAAGTGCAAAATCAACATAAATCAGTATCAGTAAATGCACAAAACCCAAAATGAACCTAAATTACAATAAATGACCAAGTCAAGCCTAAAACAAACATAATCTATGACAGACAGGAGTAGTGTTAATGCCCCCAATGCCTTCAAAAGACCAGAACACAATTTGTACTGAAACTAAACGAATTTTTAACATTTTCTCTTTTAGATTTGTAATAAATCCAAAATTGCTGACACTTTCAGGAATGAATGTTAATATATATAAAACAGTCAATCTATATTTCGTTAGTTCTTTTAACTAATAATAGTTATTATGGTAATTTTCTTTCTTTTTTCTTCTTATTATGACAAGTAAAACACAAAACTCGAAAATTGAAATTGTTTTCAATAAAGCACAAATGACTTTCTGGTTTTTAGAAGGCCTTAATATGGTAATACCTCTGTTTTCAGTGGTTTCTGATTGTTTTAATTTTGACTTGATTATTTGTTTTAACTTAGGTACGTTTTAGGTCTCACTTATTTATTGATACTGTCTTACAATTGAATCACTATTTGACTTTATTTCTACTTGTCTCAGGTTTGATACAACTCTTTACTTTTCTTTGAAAAACTTCTTTGTGGAAAAAGTTTTCTTGTTAATACGAATTAATAACAGTTCATTTGCATAATTTGGGATACTTTCCCATTGGACTGCATAGGCTGTGACCACTGAAGACATATTTTCTTAATCTTTTGGGCATTCTGATCAGAACACTTGAATTGAAACTTTTATCCCAAGACGTTGGGGCTACGAGGGAGTTCAGGGGTAAAACAAGATAGGGGGCGCAGATTACTTCAATAGCTCTTACCTCAGGAGAGGGACTTGAAATCTCCCATTTCGAATGATGTGAGTCTTACCCAAATGTTCTACACCTACTTTTTCTATGTAACAAGCCATGACAAAAAAAATTCCTTTAACAACTCTACATTCAGATGCCAACTATGAAAGGCAGAATTGTGTATTTTTGTTAGATTTATTGAAAATCTACTAGGTCTAAATAAAAAGGAATTATGTTAAGGAATGGAACTTTACAGTATTTTCAAAGTGGCAGTTTAGCTTAGCACTGCTGCTACTAATTCTGTTTACTATAAACATAAGGGCTTCAGGACTATTTTATGGTAACAGAAATTCAAATGTAAGTACTTACGGTTGTTACACCAGCTTTTTTCAACTGAAGTTGAGATTGAAGAAGATTTCTAGAGCCCGAAGAAGCCCAAGCATTGGTCTTGGGTGCTTCAATGTCATCATACAAGTTCATCTGTAAAACAAAACAATAGATATTTAACAAGTTTAGAAAAACCAAGATACCCATACAAGAAAGTATGTAGGAATTTATTTCAGGAGGGGGGGGAGGAGTACAACTTAAAAGGATGCATGAATAGACAAATTCTATAGATTTTTTTTCTATCATACTCTTTTAGTATTTGATTCTGCAGCCATTAATAAATAAACAGTTTTTTTTTTTTTGGCTGTCTTAACTTGTAATTTTCTCTTAATTAAATAAAAAGTTCAATGAGAGTCATAGCTATTTTTTTATCATACAAAATATTATTACTCCCATTATACATATGTAAATTACTTCATCAAAGTTCAAGTTCTGTGCAAAAGCAATTAACATATTGTAATTATACTGCTATTTTTTTCACCTGATTCATCAGAATCTATTCTAGACAAAAAGTAATAAACTGACTCACAGCTCTGCACTACATAATTTATTTACCCTACTATAAACAAACTGAAAATGAACAAAAGTTTTGAAAAGAACTTAATAGTGAAAAGAACAAATTGAAAACCCTAATGAACAGAAACTAAACTTCAAACATCAAGGACCTGTGAAGTACTGCAGAGATGGTGATTCATGGACCACAGTTGTGGACAATGCATGCAACTATCTCAATCAGATTCAAAGACCTTAGAGGCCCAACTAAAACCCTACATGCTAACCCTTAATGGATTTAACTGAGATACAAACACATCCGTCCGATAGATACAGATGACAACTATGTTGCTTTTTGCTCCTTGAGGTCCTGGGACACCTGGAACTTTCAATGTGAAACACCAAAAGCAGTTGACAACGTTTGGTTCAACAAATTCCACCGGCCTGTCCAGTCATTATACTCATAATAAGATATTTGAAACCACTACCTTCCTCCTCCAACAAAATTCCAACCAAATTTAATGGGATGTTATGCCCCTGCTGCTAAGTGTGTCAATGAAAATAATTTAGTAGCCTCCTTTCCTCTTCCCAAGGAAGTCAAATAAATCATGTACTTCAGGGGGAAAACTTAACTATGATGTTAACACATACTTTTGACAAAATCTTGCATGGATTAAACCACCCATTTTGGTAGATAGCCTAACAAATTTGGTCTAAGTAGACCTAACCTTCTTCTCCCTTCCAACCAAATTCAGATTGGTCTGAGACTCAGGACAGGCCAAAGTTAATACATTAGCAAGTTTGAATTAAATAACTTTTCTACAAGATGCCTTGATTTAAATCATTTGGGGGCCCCTTTCCCTACAGAGGTAGGGTCTGGCCCCAACAAGGTAAAGCATGGAAACCAACTCTCACCTTTTCAAAAAATTAGGTGAAATACAGCAAACCAATATTATCCAGTTTTATAGCAGCATTACAATGAGTAAGGTTAGGAATACAAGGTAGTAAATTTGTTGCTCCTATAGCTAGTTCATCAAGATTACCTAGGTCTAGATGTCCTAATTTTACCTTAGCAGTTTTTGGGAATGTTAGAAACCAAATAGAGCTGGCACATACATCTGGAAATTATTTATAGAGAATGGGGTGAATTCGTCTTGTAACCCCTCCTCAGTTAATATCCACCATAAAAAAAAACAAATAAGTTCTCAACATCAACCTTCAGATAGCTTATGCTAAACTACTGATTGACTTAGCTGCAAAAAAGACTTTCCAGTTAACACTTTGGCCTTATCAAACAGTTTGTGGTAACAAACTATAAATAAAGACCAGTGCATCTCAATAGTGACCAAAACTCTAAAAAACAGAATTTTGACATCAATAGATATATAAAATAAATAGGCTTATTGTGCTGATTCTAAATATTGAAGACTCATTAAGTTTAGTGTTACCCATCAAAATCTAAAAGCCCAAAAAAATTTGCTTGATTTTTGAAAAAGGGGGAAACACCCCCTAAAGATCAAGGAATCTTAATGAAAATAGCACCATCAGATTCAGCGTATCAGAGAACCTTTCTGCAGAGGCTTCAAGTTCCTATCTGGAAAAATATGGATTTTTTTTTAGTTTTTGCCAGAAGTAAGACTATGTATATGTATTTATTTGTTGTTTTTTTCCAGCAGTGATTCTATCAAACCAATAGTCCTAAAATAGCAGGAGAGGGCTCACACTAATGGAAATTAAAAGTTTTAGTGCCCTTTTTAAGAGAGCAAAAAGATTGGAGGGCAACTAGCCCCCCTCCCATGCCCCCGGTTTCCCAAAGTCGCCAAATCAGAAATTTCAAGATAGCTATTTAGTTCAGCATAGTTGAAAGGTTCAGTAACTTAACTATGCCTTTGGGAATAACATGACCCTCCACAGCCCCCGAGGAAAGGCCCGTAAGTCAGGAAATATGTCCATTGCTTATGTAGCCTATAGTATATGCATTTTGAAGTTTAGAGACATTTTTTTTTGGGGGGGGGGCTGAATTTTCTGCTGGGAGGATTTTGCCAGAATTCCCATGTAAAGTTTCTTTTTATTTTTCTTATATTCTCTTTGCCAACTCAATTTTACATGTAGAGATGCTAAGGGGAATTGTCTGGGGGGGGGGACTTTCACCAGGTTGAAATTGTCTAAAGGATCTTTCTGTCAGAGGGAGAGGGATTTTCCACACTTCTCCATGTGGGAGTTTTCTCAATGATACACTCTCCAGGGGGAATTTTCTGCAGGAGCAACTTTCCACAATGGGGGGGGGGATTTGAATGAAAAAAGTCCACGGAGGGGGATTTCCAGCTGGGAGGAACTTCCTATGGAGGGATTTTGCATGGGGAGAAGGAATTTTCTATTGAGGGGGAGCCAGATTTTTCAGCATTGTATAAAAAATGACCAAAAATGAAATATAAACAGTTTTTTCAACTGAAAGTAAGGAGCAACATCAAAACTTAAAACAAACAGAAATTATTATGTATATTAGGGGGGTTGCCCTCTTTTCAATACATTGCACTTTATTCTAAAGTTTGACCTTTTGTCCCAATCCTTTAAGAATGACTCATGAAACTCGAGGACCATTTAATTAGAACAATTTGAAGCTTTTTTAAAATACTTAAGAAACTTCAGCATGAAGAGCATGGTGTTTAGGCTAGGTCATTGTTTGCTCTTTCTAAATACAAAATTATTTCAGCTCCAAATTTAATTTAAAGCCATAATATAGACACCTAATTAATAATTTTTCCACCTAGAAACTGATTATGATAAATCATTAAAACATAAAATTTGATAACAAGTCAATTATTTCCCAGTAATATATTAACCAAGCATTGGTTTGATATAATCAAACCTGATAAACTTAAAATAGTATAAATGATTTAATTATCCTCTTTATCAAAAACATTAACTTTTCTGAGCAGTAGGCTCAATTTTACTATGGAATTGTTGTTCTTTTAGAAATTGTTGTAGTTGTACAATTTTGTCAATTGAAGTAGGGTGTAATTTAAATTGTTTCCTATCATTTTTGTAGAACCAATACAATCTGTAATTCTTAGTTAATTATTTGATTTGCTTGTCATTTGATTTTGCTTATGTTCTATATATTTTGTAAGATGATGATGACGGTTGATTATCACCCTTTCTGGTCTGCTGACCCTAGGATGTCTTTTTTGGGTTGATTGAATGGTAAAACTGAGAATAGTAGTTTTCCAGAAGGAAACATGCTATAACAAAATGAGAGATATTTTTAGATTGCGAATTTTCATGGTTTTATTTGCATTTTTGTCACAGCTTATTGAAAAAGTGCATCAAAGACAGGCATCAAAATCTTTTCATTATTTGAAATGTTTGCCTTATGAATGTAGACTAAGATGGTTGAGCCTACCCTCTCTGCAATTCAGGAGGTATAGACTTAGTTAATACATTTTGAATTATTATAGGTGTTGATAATTTATCTTTTAGTGGTTTCTTTCAGTTTAGCCATTATTGCCCACATGGCAGGACCCATTAAAATTGCATCTGAAAAGGGTTTTAAAAAAGGTTGGACAGGGTTCTTCTGTAAATTGGTCCACTAATTCATGGACCATGTATCTCAAGAAATAGTGCTACAGATTTTAAAACAGCTTAGGTTGGAACCTCTTTTTATGAAGGGCAGTATATAAGGTAAAGGTACCAATGATTTGACAGTTTTTGAAAAAAACACTTTTTCTACTCCAGAAGGCTTAATTTAAAGACTTTTGGTTTAAAGGGGGTTTCAGTATGTAGGAAAACCATCTATAAATCTAACTGTTTGATTAGAAGTTTGAAGTTTTATCAGAAAAGGTACAAAACTCCGATTTTCTTAAATTGGAGCATTTTCACATACAAATTCGACAGAGCAAAAAAGTTACCTGTTTTCAACATAAGTTGGAACCCAATTTGACACGTGTCAAAATACTTTGGGAAAACTTGTGGGCGAATCCTGGTGGATTCGCCCCAGCCAAGCCTATTCTTTTTACTTTATTAATTAAAAAAAAACTTTCCGAAAAATAAGTTTTTCAAAGAAAAGTAAAGGCCATTTTAAACTTAACCTCAGGAGATACAAATACCTGTTAAAACCGCAGTAGGTTTTAGGCTTCTGCAGTGAGACGATACCCAAACTCTTGTTTGTAGTTATATTTATTCGATTCAAACTTGATTTGCATATTCAATTTAAGTTTCCCTCGTTTAAAGATTTATTTATTCATTTACATTAATATATATATTGTATGTTTTGTTCGCACTGATTTTTTGTTTAATTTCTGTTAGTGTTAAGTTTCATTTATAATTTAATAGCAAAATATTTGTTTTTTTTTTAAGCTAGATTTTCATATTCAATCGAAGCATTACTCGCTTTAAGATCTATTTATTCATTCATATTATTACTTGTTGTATGTTTTTTGCTATGATTGTTTATTTAATTTCTGTTCGTTTTGGGTTTCATTTATTCTTTAATAGTTATTTCTGGTCGTTTTGAGTTTGAATTTTAACAGGTATTTGTATATCCTGAGGTTAAGTTTAAAATGGCCTTTATTTTTCTTTGAAAAACTTATTTTTCGGAAAGTTTTTTCTAATTAATTTTTGTTCGTTTTTTATTGCAAAAAGTTTCAAGTTTTTTTTGGCATGGGGGGGGGTGCTTACTATCCGATTATTCTTGGTTTTAAAAAACAGATCTAGAACTTTCAATTTATATCCAATTAGGCTTTTTTCAAATTCTATACGATTACCTCTTTAATCAAAACCTTATATATGAACAATAGACAGCTTGCATAACTTGTGGACAGCGATTGACAACAATGAACGGATTGAAAAAATAGCTCCAATAAGAGGGTTTAGACCATTTCACTTGCTGACACAAAGGGATCACGGCTGTTTGGAATTGTCCTTAATAGGAATTTGTGTGCCAAATTACTTTTGCATCTATCACAGAGTACGTATTTTAACCTTATAATTGAATAATTATAATAGATTTCCTATGTTTTCTTCCCATACAAAACCCCTTCACATAAGTTATAAACCCCGCTTAATAAGTTATGCCACAGGGCATTACTTACAACGCCTACCCCTGGGCCCTGGGGGGCTGTGTCGACACCGGAGTTTTTGTTATCAGAACTTTGGACTATTTTAACAAAATGTCTATCTCAAAATTTTTATCTGATGCATTGAGCGCGTGGAGGAGGGAGAGGGGCTAGTTGCCCTTCAATCTCTTTTGACTCTTAAAAAGTGAACAAGAACTTTCAATTTCCAATCAAACGAGCCCTCTCTAAAGTTTATACGAGCATCCTTCCATAAGAAATAATATGAAGGATTCGGAGAATCCTTAAATTACAACCCTTGCCCTGGGGGATGTGTGGCAGTTGAAAACATAAAAGATATAACATAACGAACTTAAAACTCAGATTAATGCTATGGCTGTCTCAAAATTTTGTGTGGTTCTGTGCCGGGGAAAGATGGGCATCAGAGAGGGGTAGTTGCCCTCAATAACTTACGACTATTACAGAGGGCACAAGCCCTCAGAATTTCTAATCGAACGAGCCTTTTTCGAAGTTTCTACGACACCGCCTTCTATAAAAACCTTATATATGCCCCCAGGGCATAACTTAAAACCCTTACCCTGAGGGTTGTGGGGGATTGACCTCCTCAAAAACATATTTTCTATCTGGAAATCAACTATGCTGAACAAAATGGCTATCTCAAAATTTTGATTGGATGTGTTTGGGGGAATGATGGGCGTGGGGGGGGGGGGGGTAGTTGCCTTCCGATCACTTTCGACTATGAAAAAAGGCACTAGCCCTTTAATTTCCAATCGAATGAGCCTGTTTTGAAGTTTCTATGACAACGCCTTCTATAAAAACCTTATATGCCCCCAGGGCATACCTTAGAACTCTTGCCGAGGGTTGTGGGGAAGTGTCCTCCTCAAAAACAAATTTTCTATCTGGAAATCAGCTACACTGAACAAAATGGCTATCTCAAAAGTTTGATTGTATGTGTTTGGGGAAATGATGGGCGTAGGGGGGGGGGGGGTTAGTTGCCCTCCAATCACTTTTGACTATTAAAAAGGGAACTATCCCTTTGAATTTCCAATCAAATGAACCTTTTTTGAAGTTTCTACAACAACGCCTTCTATAGAAACCTTAAATGCCCCCAGGGCATATCTTAAAACCCTTGCCCTGAAGGTTCTGGGGGAGTGTCCTCCTCAAAAACCTATTTTCTATCTGGAAATCAGCTACACTGAACAAAATGACTATCTCAAAAGTTTGATTGGATGTGTTTGGGGAAATGATGGGCGTAGGGGGGGGGGCTAGCTGCCCTCCAATCACTTTCGACTATTAAAAAGGGCTCTATCCCTTTAATTTCCAATCGAATGAGCCTGTTTTGAAGTTTCTATGACAACGCCTTTGATAAAAACCCTAAATACTCCCAGGGCATAACTTAAAACCTTTGCCCTGAGGGTTTTGGGGGAGTGTCCTCCTCAAAAATATATTTTCAATCTGGAAATCAACTATGCTGAACAAAAATGGCTATCTCAAAATTTTGATTGGATGTGTTTAGGGGAATGATGGGCGTGGGGGGGGGGGGCTAGTTGCCCTCCAATCACTTTTGACTATAAAAAGGGCATAATCTCTTTGTATTTCCAATCGAATGAGCCTTTTTTGAAGTTTTTAAAGCAATTCCTACTATAATAACCTTATATTCCCCCAGAGCGTAACTTAAAACCCTTTCCCTGAAGGTTCTGGGGGAGTGTCTAGCTCAAAAAAATATTTTCTATCTGGAAATCAACTACTCTGAACAAAATGGCTCTCTCAAAATTTTGATTGGATGTGTTCGGGGAAAGGATGGGCGTGGGGGGGGGAAGGGGGCTAGTTACACTCCAATCATTTTCGCCTGTTATAAAGGGCGCCATCCTTTTAATTTCCAGTCATATGAGCATGTTTTGAAGTTTCTACGCCAACATCTTCTATAATAACCTTATATGCCCCTAGGGCATAACTTAAAACCATTGCCCTGAGGGTTGTGGGGGATTATCCACCTCAAAAATATATTTTCTATCCGTAAATCAACTATGCTGAACAAATTGGCTATCTCAAAATTTTGATTGGATGTGTTTGGGGAAATGATGGGCGTGGGGGGGGCTAGTTGCCCTCCAATCACTTTGGACTATTAAAAAGGGCAATAACCCTTTGATTTCCAGTCGAATGAGCCTGTTTTGAAGTTTCTACGACAATGCCTTCTTTAAAAACCTTATATACCCCCAGGTCCTAAGTTAAAACCCTTGCCCTGAGGGTTGTGGGGGAGTGTCCTCCTTAAAAATATATTTTCCATCCGGAAATCAACTACGCTGAACAAAATGGCTATCTGAAAATTTCGATTGGATGTGTTTGGGAAAATGATGGGCGTGGGGGGTGGGGGGCTAGTTACACTCCAATCACGTTCGACTATTAAAAAGGGCACTAGCTCTTTAATTTCCAATTGAATAAGCCTGTTTTGAAGTTTATACAACAACGCCGTCTATAAAAACCTTATATGCCCCCAGGGCATATAGTTACACTCCAACCACTTTCGACTATTAAAAAGGGCACTAGCCCTTTAATTTCCAGTCGAATGAGCATGTTTTGAAGTTTCTACGACAACGCCGTCTATAAAAACCATATATGTCCCCAGAGCGTAACTTAAAAACCCTTGCCTTGCCGGTTGGGCGGGAGTGTCCACCTAAAAAATATATTTTCTATCTGGGAATAAACTATGCTGAACAAAATGGCTATCTCAAAATTTGATTGGATGTGTTTGGGGGAATGATGGGCGTGGGGGGGGGGGGGGCTAGTTGCCCTCCAATCATTTTGGACTATTAAAAAGGACAATAGCCCTTTAATTTCCAAACGAATGAGCCTGTTTTGAAGTTTCTACGACAAAGCCTTCTTTTAAAACCTTATATGCCCCCAGGGCATAAATTAAAACCTTTTCCCTGTGGGTTGTGGGGGAGTTTCAACATAAAAAATATATTTTCTATCTATAAATAAACTACGCTTAAAAAAATTAATATCTGAAATCTTGCTTTGGTGGTGTGTGGGAAAATATGGGGGGTGGGGGGCGGGGGGCTAGTTACACTCCAATCACGTTCAACTATTAAAAAGGGTACTAGCTCTTTAATTTCCAATTGAATGAGCCTGTTTTGAAGATTCTACAACAACGCCTTCTATAAAAACCTTATAGGCCCCCAGGGCATAACTTAAAACCCTTGCCCTGAGAGTTGTGGGGGAGTGTCCTCCTCAAGAATATATTTTCAATCTGGAAAGCAACTACGCTGAACAAAATGGCTATCTGAAAATTTTGTTTGGATGTGTTTGGGGTAATGATGGGCGTGGGGGGGGGGGCCACGGGGGCTAGTTACACTCCAACCATTTTCGACTATTAAAAAGGGCACTAGCCCTTTAATTTCCAGTTGAATGAGCATGTTTTGAAGTTTCTAAGACAACGCGTTCTACAAAAACCTTATATGTCCCTAGGGCATAACTTAAAACCCTTGCCCTGAGGGTTGTGAGGGAGTGTCCTCCTCAAAAACATGTGTTCTATCAGGGACAAAACTATGCTGAACAAAATGGCCATCTCAAAATTTGATTGGATGTGTTGGGGGAACTGATGGGCGTGGGGGGGGGGGGGCTCTGTGTCTTCCAGATACGTTGGACTATGAAACACGGAACAGGCTCATTAATTTCAAAACAAATGATCATGTTTTGAAGTTTCTACGACAACGCCTTCTATAAACCCCTTAAATACCCCCAAGGCATAATTTAAAATCTGTACCATGAGGGTTGTGGGGTAGCGTCCTAATAAAAAATACATTTTCTATCTGAAAATCACTTACGCTGTACAAAATCGCTCTCTGACCTTTTTGAGGGGGTTGGTGAGGGAACCAAATGGGCGTGGGGGGATGGGAGCTAGTTTCACTCCGATCCCTTTCAACTATTAAAAAGGGTACTAGTTCTTTAATTTCAAATTGAATAAACCTGTTGTGAAGTTTCTACGACAACACCTTCTTTAAGAACCTAATATGCCCCCAGGGTATAACTTAAACCCCGTGCCCTGAGGGTTGTGGGGGGGGGTATCCTCCTCAAAAATATATTTTCTATCTGGAAATAAACTATGCTGAACAAAATGGCTATCTCAAAATTTTGATAGGATATTTTTGGGGAAATGATGGGCGTGGGGGGGGGAGGAAGGGCGAGATGGACACGACAATCAATTTCAGGTGTGACAAAGAGCAGTACCTCTTTAAGTATAAATTTAAGGATTATCTTGTATCGCTGCATTAACAATGTCTTCTATAAAAAACCTTCTCTGCCCCCAGGGCATATCGTATACACATCGTTCTGAGGGTTGTGTGAGAGGGGTATCCTCCTCAAAAATATATTTTCTATTTGGAAATCAACTACGCTGAACAAAATGGCTATCTCAAAATTTTGATTGGATGTGTTTGGGGGAATGATGGGCGTGTGGGGGGTGGCTAGTTGCCCTCCAATCATTTTTGACTATTAATAAGGGCACTAGAACTCTTCCAATCGAATGAGCCCCCTTTGAAGCTTCTACGACGACCCCTTACGTATGAAGTGCCTCTGGGAAAAAAAAAATAAATAAATAAATAATAATAAAATATTGGAGCCGTATGGCCTTTACTATAGGCAACGCTACTGCATTGCCTCTGATTTCTTCATTTCCCTTCAACTGTTCTAAGTATGTAAATGTATAAAGCACCATTCAGATAGTGGAAGCAAAAAACTGAAAAAATTACCTCAAGTATAGGGACGAAATTGGATAATCATATCAAGTGTAATTGTGTGACCTAGGTCTCTATAATATGATGTGTGATATAGGTCTCTCTATAAATGCTATCTAGAATGGACCATTTTCTCTCAGTTTTAATGGTCCAGCAAAGATTTCTTTGTTGTTCACAGTGAAAATGATGTCAACATTAGGCAATTTCAAAGTTTATCTACCAGTTTAATCCACTTTAAAAAAAATTACTTTTGACTGTCCTTTGTTTGGAGAATCCAGAATTCTTAAAATATGCATGTCCTACTTAAGATTATTAGAAGTTTGTGACACCAAGGAGTTTAACATGTTTCATCAGCATTTTGGGTAGGATAGGGTCAAAGAAAACAGGAGTAGATTTTAAGAAGTTTATTGTCATTATATTTGACTTAGGGAATTCGTTTTCATATGTAAATTCTTAGCTTTATCCAAAAACATGAGTGGATTTTGATGGGGTCATTTTTGATAGTTCTATGACATACTTCAAGGATCAACAGGTCATTCACATATTAACATCTTCGAGGGAATCTTACCAAATCAATACTATATATAAGAGTGAGTCTAACAGGGTTCCTTGAGGAATTCCATGCTAATTAGGGAGGGGTTCAGAGAGAATATTTTGTATTTTACAGCTAGGGATCTATTTGAAAGAAAACATATATTAAATTTACTAAGAGAGGGTCTATTTCAAGTTTATGCAGAGATAAATGAATTTGGGTATTGTGATCAACCAAGTCAAATGCTTAAAAATATGAACATAGCATGGAAAAATCTAGCATCTAGCATAAAATCAATAAAACTATGATTAAAAAAAACTGTTTGATGTTTTATTCATGTGAAATATTATTACAAATAATAATCATCAAAATCTTTTGTTGTTGAGAAAGTATCGGTAATTTCAACAACTATGTTTTCATCAGAGGACCCTTGAATTTTGACACCAATCGTTTCTAATCTGTTTTACATGTTTGGTGAAGTTTCAACAGAGTCACCTATATTTTGACAGGGCCTGTTGCTGTCTGTAAAAAATTTTACAAGGTTACAACAAGAGATTCTCAAAAGAAATGAATATCATAATTGAAGCCAATATCTAGATTTGAATTTGACTGAAGGAACATTATTAGTTGGGCTGGTATTCCACTACTTTCGACAAGAATTTTCAACACTTGGAACATAGTTTCATCAATACAATATTAGCTGCCATTTTAACTTAATTTTATCAAGAAAAAGCCAATGTGGCTACATTTTAGAGAAGATCAGATGTATCTTGATGCATTGGTGCTGATCCCAACTTTTTTTTTGCAAAAAAATAACCAAGTAGTTACAGTTTTAATATTACATAGCTAATAAATTGTCAGAGCTCATTTTGTGTTGAAAACAGGAACCTGATTGAATTGAATATTTGTTTCTTATCTGGTTGTATTGGATATAGTGTCCATGTTTTGCATTGTCAAAATATAATGACAGCTTCAAGAGATGGTGTTCTAAGTCATGACTAACCATGGTGTTCTAAGTCATGACTTATCATATTTTGAAGGAAAATTACAACAGTGGTCCCAAAATTGCACTGTTGAATCATCAGTACCTTTACCCTAGAACCACAATATTTAGGGCATTTGTACAATTTGTTTTACTCAGTATCCCTACAATGGGTTTAATGAATTTGTCTCTTTGTGCTTTCTGGTGTAATTGCTTATTTTTGTAATGTGTCCAGCCTATGTAGTTCATTTGTTATTGTTGTACCAATCAATACCCAGGAGTCCAATTCCTATTTATCATTGTTTGTTTATTGTCATTTTGTAACATGACAAGCATATGGTTACTGTTTTTTTTTGTTGTTGTCTAAAATGAAAATTTAAAATAAAAGATTTCCAGAAATGAAACACTAAGCTGAGGACCAAGATCTTCTCCAGTAGAGCTGTCAGCCTGTAGAGCTCCCTTAGTGAGATAATAATGCCCTCTATAAGAGTGGATGTCTTCAAGTTTTTGGTGGATAGGGAGTGGCTGAACAAACTAAGGTGAACTTCTTAGAATTCCATAGATAACATATCCCACTAGACTTCCATCATTAAGCTAGCAGATACAGGATTTTGTCCTACTGCTAGCAAGTGAAATTTAAGGTGTCTGGTGTGTTCAACTTTACCCTGTGTAAGTATGGCAATATCTCAACATTTACCCCCATTTTTTTCCTGAAATTTGCCAAGTCTTCCCAGGCCATATTTTAGGATATATTCTGAACTCTTTCTGAAAGGTTCAGTCTTCTAACTCAATAACCTTCCCAGATAGACATAGAGCAAATGCCTTATCCAGAATTTCACTGTTTTGTTCACCTAGCTAAGCAATTTCCTGAGCTATGCTAGGCCTATAAAAGTCAATAGCCTAGGCTTAAACTACAATTTTAAACTTAGGGCCTATTCTTGATCCTTTAGAGTAACCTAATAATTCCTTAGAGCAACCTAATAAACCTATGGTGTTCTGACTGCATCTACACCAAACTTTAAGGCCACAGGCCTTTTAAAACTCTTTGGTTATCCAATTGAGTGCCTACATTCTCCAATTTGTCAAAGAGTTTTACCTCATCCAGTCATGGAATGTAATTTTTGTTTTTCACTGGTTATTTCAAGGAGATACAAAAAGAGATCCAAATACACACACAAACCCCTTTATTGTAGATCAAATAGTTTTGCTTATTTCTCTTTCTTCCTTTCTTACAACAGACACCAGATTTGAAGGACAGGCAATAGAGTAATTGTACATACACAGTTACAGCTACTATTGTATTTATCATTAGTTTCTCTAAAGTATACTCTATTTTAAGGGAACTTGATAAAATTGTTTGCAGATTATCTGTGCTCAGGATAAATGTTTTTTAATCATTAAATAAAAAAAAGCAAGTTTCTACAACTGAAAATAAGGTGGAACATTAAAACTTAAAGTGATCAGAAGTTATTCTATACATGAGGGTGGCTGCTTCTTCCCCAACTATCACTCTTTATGCTAACGTCTTAGAGTTCTTTAAAAGTACTTTTCATTCAAATTCAATAACCCTTGTATTTGAGCAGTCTTTCTCAAAGAACTGTAACAAAAGTCAAGCTTTAGCATAAAAAGCAAGGATTGAGGAAGGGGGCAGCCCCCCTCATACATGGGATAATTCTGTTCGTTTTAAGGTTTAATCTCCTGACTTTCAGTTGAAAAACTTGTTTTTCTTTTATTTGATTTCAGACCACTTGAAAATCATACCAGGAAATCCCATTCCCTCCCTGCTCTGAAAAATTTCCCCTGGACACTTTTCCCCCATGGAAAATCTCCCCTGCCCCTGCAGAAAACTCCCTCCAAAAAAGTTCTACACATTTCCTAATAACAAATACTATGTGTTAGCAAAGGGTAAACAGCTTTCAGCCCTTTTCTCAGGGACTTTATGTGTGTGTGTGTGGTGGGGGGGGGGGAGGTCATGTCATCCCAAATAGCATAGTTATTAGACTTTTCAAACTATATTAGATCCAATAGCTCTCTCAAAATTTTGACTGGATGTCTTTGAGGAAAACAGGGGCCCAGGAGAGGGGCTATTTGCCCTCAAATTTCCTTTGTCACTTAAAAAAGACACTAGAACTTTTTTATTTCTTGCCAAATGAGTACTTTCCCAATTTTCTAGTGAAATTGGTTTGATACAATCACCCCTGGACAAAAAAAAAAAGACAACAAAAAACTATAAATCCATGATCTTTTTTCTAGCAAAAAATACAGAATTCCATATTTTTAGTTGTTAGTTATCCAAGGCTAGAATGCGCATGGGGAAGACTTTTTTGTATTCTAGCTCTTAGAAAGAATATATTTTAAGGACACATACCACAAGGCTATCACATAAATCTAGCAGATACAGGATTTAATCCTATTGCTAGCAAGTGTAATTTAAGGTTATTGGTCTATTCACCTTCTTTCTGTGTTAGTAATAGCAACATCTCCAAATTTACCCATGTTTTTTTCTGAAATTTAGAAAGCCTTAGAAATGTCATAGGGAGTAGAGATATGAGCTTGAGAACAGGGGCACAATTTTCTATGGTGGAAGAGCACAACTGCCGCCTCTAGACCCAAGTTTGCCCCCCTCCCTCTGACTTCAGTTTGTCCCCCCAGCTGAAATTAGTTTCTACAGACAATCTTGTAAAAATTCAGATAAACATGCAA